>NC_051154.1:363978228-364176612 GCF_013339745.2 Dermacentor silvarum
ACATGCCAGCGCAATGCCTTAGCTAAATGAGCCACTGCGCCGGGTTCATGTTCAGATATTGAGCGGCTGAATAAAAAGTTAATTTTATTACTTGGTCGTACAATCCCACTGTTAAAATTGATTTCTAGGACAGGAGAAATATGCGTACCCTTGGTACATGGCCTCCAAGTACCGCCTTTAAGAACAGTCCGCCTATAGCCTGCGTTGATGGCGGATAAATGCACACGCTAACAAACTCCATACGTATGCAATCGTCGCTAAGCTTTTGTAGTGATTCACCTTTAGCGCAAATAAAGCATTGTCATGAAATATTCGTGGAAATTTTCATTGGTTACGATGACATTTCTTGCACCGTCAGCTGCCACTGGTATGTTTTAATTGACTACCTCCGCTTCAGGATCCTAAAAGAAAGGCGTAACTACAGGTCTCGCGAACTACTGGATTCCCTTTTAAGACAAATGTTCGCACGCCGTCCACATAAAAAATTTAAAAATATATGTTTTTCATGCGAGGGCGCCAAATTCCCAGCTTGCCCTAATCTTGGATGCAAATGCTAGTTGCGCCGTTCTCAAGTCAAGTTATTATTTGACGGCGACAGGCGCAGCGGCACTTAGTTGCTTGGTTTCCGGATGTATCCTATGCCGAGTCTTTTGTTGTGCAAGAATCAGCCTCGCTCGAAGAGCATATAGACTCTGCGAAGAAAGTTCTGCCCCATGGGCCAGACTCCTTTTGTTTTAGGCGCTCTGCGCTTTCTTTCACAGCGAAACCGTCGTAGCACACAGTGCCAACCTGCGATAATCATGCGAAGATATAAGAAATCAGATACATCGGTATCTGCTCTTACGTGTTGTGTGCCACATGTACTATAGATGCTTCTTGGAACTTTCTACCTCTCTGCTGCTTAATCACTATAAAATATCCCGAATGTCGATTGGTTGTGAATCCCAATAGAATAATTGAAAGTCGTGAAAAATAATACAATACGGGGATATTGTTTTGCTGTATAACCATTTACATTTGTTGCTGTTTTTAAGTATGAAATGCTTTTAGCTTCCGCTGTCGGTGACCTTCAGGTGACCTAGAGCCAAAAGCCAGAGTCGTTATCCAGGCACTCATACGAGAACATGAGGGCACTCAAAATGAGAACATGCTGGCAAGTTGCGAGAATCAAACCAGATCATCCGGGCAACCAGTCAAAACTTAACAAAATGCGGTCTCCGGTCCCCAACCCTTTGTACAGGGCCGCATTACATACGCTACTTACTCTCCAAAGAAGTTGCAAAAAATATTGCTTCCGAGTTCTTTCTAACGTTTCTTCACAATGTCCCTTAAGCTGTAACTTCTAGTACGGTGAAGTTGCATTTGTCCAATAGAGACGTTCAAAAGGCAGGTACAGGTGAACTAAGGCCACACATTTGCAGCCGACCACTTTGTTGCGACAAGAAGAAAAAGTGGCGGCCGATGCTGAGCGCGTTGGACTGTTGCTAGAAGAAATGCGGTAGAAGGAGGCGGCACACAAGGCAGCAAAAGACGCTATGTGGTAGCCATTTCATGCTTACATCTACTCTCGATTACGAGAGAGCCAGCATTTTTTTTTCGAATGGTACTGTGCCAGTAAAAGTACTATGAATGCCAAAGTAAAATGAATAGCCGCGATTCCATCGTGCTTTCGGGTCCCTTTGTTCATTCCGTCTTTGTCTTTTACCCTAATCTAACTCGTGGATATGCACCAACTTCATTTGATTTAATTACTTTTGGTGCCTTCAGGCATTTCAGAAAGGAGTGGATGACAGCAATAATTGAACAAATCAGAGAAGAAAAAAGTAGCAAGTTCTTTAATACGGGTGGGGACAAATAATTGGACAAGCTGCGGATATGTACGATACACTACTTGTTTCGTCGTCCACAGGTAAAAAGAAGTGTGCCGCTCTTATCTGCAATACACCAATGTTGTATACAGGAAAAATCATAAAATATAGATTAAAACATACCACAATTCTTACTCCACATTAAACCGTCGCACCTGTCCGAAGACCACGTGCCACGGACAAGGATGCGGCGGGCGGAGCGCGCAGAGCGTGAGAGCGAGCGAAACTCTGGAGCGGCAGCTCGCATAGCGGCGGTTTATGGCTCGGGTACTGGCGACCAGTGTCTTGCTGCCGTGCGGCCCTCATCTTAGATCCCGCTCGGCTTGCTCTCCTGCGCACCAGCGGCCTGCTCCCATAGAGGCCTGGTGCAATGCTTCCTGCTGAGTACCGGGACGCCTGACCTACCTGTCTGCCGACCGAGCCCGACGTTCTAGCGGCCGAGGCGTTGCAGGATGGTATTACTGGCCAGTCACAGCAGTGGCCTGGTGCCAAACCGGCCTGCTGTTTCCCCTGCTTCCACGTCGCGACCAGGTGCGGCGTGGTGGTGACGGCGTAAGACGTGGCCGTCACAAACAACACACCCGCTGTCCTCAAGTGTCAGGCGAAGCAGCGACTCACTATGCAACGACAACCGTCATGGGCATCGCGACGACGACGCACACTGGCCAGTCGTGATGCATGAGTGCTAGGCACATCCTTATATAGAAGGACAAACGTCTTCAGAACTCTAGTCCGCGTGCATGTAAATGGTCTGCATAGTGTTAGTGTGTCCGTGTATAGTATTACCTGTTAAAGTCTCCCGTCTGCCGTGTCGTTATTAACAGTATCCTGGGCCCAAAGGAAACTGCAAGTTTTCCCATCACATGCACCAACATATGTTAAACTTCTAGCCTATTAGAGCTAATGAGACAGGAAATTAAGTAGGCGTGAGCGCCTACACTCAGTGTAACAATAACAGTTTTGAACGGATCCAAAGTTAAGCTGTCCGATCTGTGTGCAGCAAATTTTTGACCTCTAACTCTCCAACAAAACTAACTGGGTTAATCACACTCCATTGCTCATTTGTCAGGTAAAAATTACGGCTATAGTTTCCGTCCCAATTACTGAATAATAAAGAAACGCTCGACCCCTCAAAGTATACAAATCCGTTTGTGATGTTATCAGTTTCGTCACCATCATCAAAATGCGTTAGCCTCCATTTTCCCTGAACTAACACAGTTAACTACTCCTTCCCACGCATGATCCCTGACTGCACTTTCGTAGGGAAACCACCTCCTTAGATCGCTATGTGATAATGGTATCCACACTTTTTCACTTTCTGTATTGCCGTGTTTTGTGCATTGTTCTCTTGATTTATCTTGCCGTCCCTGCATAAAGTTCGAGTCTGCGAGTGTGTACTGAATAAATAAATAAATAAAAAAGTCGCAGTTCGCCCGAAAGGTGCAGCATCGATGGGGATAGCACTTTAGTGGGACAGCTATACAAAGTATGGATAGTAGTTTCTACCGGCCGTATAAACTAGTACACATAGGCGCACTAACTAAATTATCAAGCATGATGCCACGCGCGCCCAATCAAACATGAACGCATCTCCCTCAATGACCGCGGGACCCTTATGAAAATTAACAACGAGTTTCTGATTAGGACCTGATGCATTCCTAATGTGTCATCAGACAGGCATCAGAAATGCATCGTCTAATGTTGTTGAGCATTACAAGTACATCAGAAACTCGAATGACAATGCACCTTAAGTTCTCTGATGAAAAAAGTAGACAGCTTTTTTATTTCTAATGTCAAAGCACATTACATAAAATGTGTATGACGCCAACTCGCGCATTTTTTTCTTTTACAGCAAAGCTGTCTATGATTACGATGTAGAAAAAATATATCCGAGATGTTGACAAAAAACAAGTGGGCCGATCCTGGTGATAGTGCAGAAGGGTCCAAGCTCCATGGCACGAACATTGTACGATAATTATTTGTGATAGCTCATTGACAAACCAATATATAAGAATGAGTATTCCACATTTCATTTAAAGTTTCATTTTAATAGTAGTAAAAGAGCTATCTTGTTGACATAGGACACATGGAAGCTGCAGAGACATTGCTTTTTCGATGAATCTGCGTGTGTCGCACGATACATAAACATAGAAGGCACGGACGACAGGTGCGAATCCCATGCTCATTAAGCACACAAACACGAAAGCAAGATTCGGACGACACGGGTGTAACCTGCGCCACACGAGCGAGGGAATATCGTAGCTTTGATGCTTTCCGACCGTTACAACGCGCACTGAAACATCGCACACTGCACATGTGCACCTCAGAGATGGTTCCAACAATTTCTGGGGCTAAAGTTGACGTTAACGACATCAGGAAGTTATCTAGAAGGAAGGTAGTACACAAATCATTCAAATCACGCCCCAGCGTTGGCTTTCAAAGGACAACATAACCCTGATATCTAAGGCCATGCTTTTGCTGGCTGCAGATGGCAGAAGCAATTCAAAATTTAAAATACATCATAAAATTTCTTTGTACGATAAACTATAGCGTAAAATATGGAGTGTTAGGTGGTTTGTTTTATCTCGCAACATATATACGTAGCTGGGCGCAACACGACACAAAATACGAGTTTACTGGTTAATATACTTGGCATCACGGAGGCCACAACAACCTCACAAGTACGCAGGTGGCGCTGTTGTTTTTCCTGCGTCTTCAACGTGCCCGTCGTCTGTGTGAGCTGCTTTGATCCTGTGGTTTTGTGTTTGCTTTAATGAAATGGGACGTAGTTAGCGTGCACAAAAGTGCCAGAAGATACCTTGTGTTTCGTTGCAAACTCGCCGTATGCGTGGCGCGCCAGGCAAACATGGAAGGATGGATGGATGAGGCTGAACCCTTTAAACCGGGCGGTGGCATACGCCACCTAGCCATGACTATTAACATATTTTGTACTTTGTGGTGGGTGAAATTTCACCCCTGCCTTCATTTTATCCACCAATCAGATAACCTCTGTTTGGTTATTTCTACCCGCTTAAAGTCTATTTTGCCTTCACTGTCCCTAAACCCCAATGCTTTGAAAAAATCAGCCCCGTTGCCTTGCACTGTAGGGTTAAGCCCTTTACAGAAAAGTATGAGGTGTTCAGCCGTTTCCTCTTCTTCTCCACACGCACAGCACAACGTGTCTATAACGTGGTACTTGACTCGGTACATCTTAGTCCGCAATACTCCCGTCCTGGCTTCAAACAACAAAGAGCTTCCCCTAGAATTATCGTAGATATTTTCTTTGGCAATTTCTTGCTTGAAAGTTCGGTATGTTCCCAGTGCTGATTTCGTCTGCATCCCTGTTTTCCACAGACCCCTCTCTGTTTACTTAACCTTTTTCTTAACCCCTGTTTCCTGGTTTGCACCCCTCCTGCAGTCCAAATATTTGATTGACAGTTTTCTGGTCAGCTTCCTCCATTTTGTATCAACATTCCTGATGTACAAATAACTGAAAACTCTCCTTGCCCACCGCTTTTCTGCCATTTCTCTCAATCGCTCCTCAAATTCTATCTTGCTGCTGGCTTCCCTGCCCTCGAATGACGTCCATCCCATGTCACCCTGTACCCCCTGATTTGGTGTATTTCCGTGTGCTCCCAGAGCCAGTCTACCTACCCCTCGCTGCTTAACTTCCAACCTTGCTCGAACCTCTGATCTCATCACAGGACCGCATTGCCGAAAGTCAAACTAGAGACCATCATCCCTTTCCAAATCCCTCTCACCACTTCGTACCTACTGTAATTCCACAGTGCCCTATTTTTCATCACAGCTGCATTTCTGCTACCTTTAGCCGTCACATATTTTTCATGTTCCGTTAGGTACTCAGCCCCATTGTTTATCCACACTCCAAGATATTTGTACTTATCCACCACCTCCAGCGTAACCTCCTGTATCCTATGCTCGCTGCCCTGATTATCATTAAAAGTCATTGACTGCCGATTTTTCTTTACTAAACTTCAAACCTAAGCTATGTCCCTCTTTACCACAGATGTCCATTAATCTCTGCAAGTCTTCCTTGCTGTCAGCCATAAGTACAATGTCATCCGCATAAATCAGTCCTGGTAATGCCTGTTTAATCCATTCTCCTTGCTTGAAATAGGAAAGGTTGAAGCCAAGTCCGCTCCTCTCTAATTTTTTCTCTAATCCTTGTAAATACAGCATGAACAACAGAGGTGACAGAGGGCACCCCTGCCTAAGCCCCTGCTGTATCTCTATAGGCGCAGATACCTTGTTTTCTCATTTTATAAGCACCTTGTTACTTTTATAGATTTCTTTTAAAAGATTTCTTACTCCATCTTCCACCTCTAGAGTGACCATGCAGTATGTCCCACAAATCCTTTTGGATTACACTGTCATATGCTCCCTTGATATCCAGAAAGGTAAGCCATAGGGGCCTGTGTTCCTTTTCTGCTATTTCAATGGACCAACAATTTTTGTGCCGTGGCCTTTGTGTCGGGTTGTCGTGGAAAGTTGGGTGGACATCGCAAAGAAATCATTCCTATTGGTAGCGTGCCTTAGATCGTCCACTACGCAGCGGCATGTATGCTGGGAGTAACATCGTCGACGCAGCACCGGCAACTTGGAGAGCGTCGTGCCATTGAAAAGGTAAGCAATCGTGCTTGCTAACTACACGTGTTGTGCGTACTCATCGTGTGTGCATAGGGTGCCTTGCGAACGTAGGAAACAACAGTGACGCCTGTGCTTATGCATGTTGCGTGCTGGTTGTCAGAATTTAGTTTTGCAAATGTAATGCCTCGATGCGCAATTGAATATCCTGATGAGCGTTTTCTTACGATGAGGGAGGGGGGGGGAGACATTACGTTCTGAAATAATCGTGTTCATTATGTGCACCTGTGCGTGCGCTCCCACTTTTCTGCTGAAGTTGCATATAACGACCCATGAGTCTCTTCACCAATACTTGCTGCAATTACGTTTCTTCGCTTATAAACTCTTCGACGTAGTAAATAATATCTGCTTACCAGGTTTTCGGTTACGAGCAGTTTTAGGGGAAAGTAAGCAGTCACAGCTTGCCATACTAGTATAGCTGTTATTTCAAGACAAGGGATGTTGCCATAACTTTGACGTATCTAAACATGATAGGGGAAAGTTGCTTAATTAAACCAAGTCATGAAAGCAAACCCTAGAATTGTTATGTAAACAAACATTTCTTGTAATGTGCTGCCGCTGCTGCGTGCGTCTTCAAAATTTTACTTTGATGAAGGGGTCCCTATTATCATGACATTCATCAATGACTCGATCTTGTGCTCTGTTGCCACCTTGCATGTGTTCACAATATGACAGTTTTATTGTGCCAGTGCTATATATGTTAACACAGAATTCGTTTTGTAGTGGTGAGGCCGTGACCCACAGCAGTGTCCACATGATGGCAGGGAACCTGTGGCCCTGGCTACAGCAGCACAGCGTGTAATCTGGATGTCACGTCAGGTATGCATGAAGTGTATGTGTACCTGAAAGTATGATCTCGGTATGATTTGTGTGTAAGCTAACAGACATATTACATAATGGAGCACTAAATAGGCCAAATATTTATGCAAGTATATTAAACTTACTGCTTGTTTGTGTTCGTAACATTATGCACAAATTATCGTGTTCTATATAAAACTAAACCGAACATGTCCTGATGTTGAGTATTTTTTTCTCTCTTTGATCACTTGGCTGCAAATTAAGTTTCATTTTTGCTTTGCATACAGTATATTTTACTTCTTATTTTGGTTTTATTGTTTTGAAACTGTTTCCGATGCTGTAGCTTTTATTTCTGTATTTTTCTCTTTTTATGCTACACGCATGTGCAGTTTTTGTGCATGTTAGTATTCGAAGTGTAGTGTGTCAAATATGCCACAGGTCTAAGCATACAGCGTGCATACCTTTGTTTAACATTGCTATTTACAATTATTTCTGTCTTGTTCTCAGAATAATTGCCACTGGCAAATACACATTTGATGAGCTTGAATTTCTCTGAAATTGAAATATGAAGGTGCAGCCGTGTGACAGCTGCAGTACTCCAGCAATGTCAAAGCTAGCTTGCACCCACTATTACTACAGTATGCCGACGGATACCCATCACTGTATTTGTACATTTTCTGAGATCCAGCCGTGTCCACTAGGTCAAATTTGTAGTGTCCTTTTGAGCATGCCGGTCAGTTCATTGAACTTTTCAGGACAAAATTTACACAGGCAGGCTGCAGAGGCCAGTGGGGCCCTGGACTGAGGGCGTTGAACACCGCTCCTTAACATATTTTCCAGTCAAATGAAGTTTTTATATATGTATACACAGGGAGGGGAAGGGAAATATACAACTTGACCTCGGCTAACAAGTGGCATTTTGATGGAAGGATTAAATAAAGTAAGACTGGATGTGTGCTTGCATTAAAACAGTATTTGCATAGAAAAAAGTAAGCAGACATAGACTAATTTCTATCCCTTTTTATCTACGAAGGATGGCCTTTTTCACGCATTAATAATGGGTCTGGCTCACACATGCGTTGTTATTTATGCGGTACGCCTCACTGATTTCTCGTGTCAATTTTCCACTGTGGGTGACAATAGGTGAACGATCTTATTTGGCCTGAAGTCCTATGGCGGCAATGCACGACCGCATTGGGGAGGATGAGGTTCAGGGCAAGAGCCTTTATGGAAAGGGCAGTAACAGGCGCAAGGAGGACCCAGTGAAGGAGGGATTGGATCCAGTTCATCTGAATGCTGTAACTGGTACGTATTATTTTCATTGTGAAGACTGAATAATACTGGCATGGGAAAGTTGTACTTTCGGGCAGTGTAGCGTACTTTCATAATTTCTGTAGATGAGGCTCACAAGCGGAAACCACCTTTGCACTCTCATGAAGGAAAGCCGACATTTGTGTGGGTAATTCCACGCCAACCGTCCCAAAATCATCAGCCCTTGCTAAATTGTCGAGTTTACATGGTCCATTGATCCTTGGCGAAGTCCTGAACGAGCACCCCTTCCCTAACTGGTTGTGTTTGTGAGAACTGTCGAAGGCAGAAATGGCTCACTGATAGCTATTTGTAATGATACATTTTTCTTTCTATCATGTGTGGGCCGCTGATGGTGAATAGAAAATGTTTAAGGCGGAAATTTTGTCATCGCAGCATTTGTTGTAGTGTGGTGCGGCTGTAACTAGCTTTAATATTCGTGATGTATATGCACAATTTTACCTGAGCTGCCTCAGTGCACACAATGTGCAGGAATGAGGATTTTACCGTATTCCTTATGAACCATCCCACCTCTATTTGGAATGACATGCCTCTCTACACTCAGCAGTAATTTTAATTATTCGAAATAAACAGCCCCGGAGTTTCTTGCAGAAATCTGGAATAGTTGGTTGCAATGACTTAAACAGTTTTGTGGGAAAATGTTTGTTGATGTTTGTTGTATACACCTCTTTGAGTGTTCATACAAAAAAGCTTGCTGGCAAGACCAAGTGTAGCCAAACCGCAATATTGCATTCTATAACTGCATAGTTGTGCCCTCAATTTTGGTGGAGTGGAACTCTCCTGCATTTTAGCGCAGTGCACATCGATCCAGTTTCTTAACTTAAAGATTTCTTTTGCTTAAAACAAAAAGTACCTTTCTTAAATTTCTTATTCAAATAGTCTTGTCATTCTCTGTGATGATTGCCATAAGCTCGAGGACAAAAATTACGGCGCTAAGCAGACGAGGACGAGGTTAGACAAAGAATGACATACAGAGGCGCCAACATCCAGCTGTTTATTCGGCAGAAAACACGCTGTTTTATACATCACACTGTGCAAAGTAGTCATAGTAAAGATAAACGAACAGGAGTGAAGGGATCCAACAAGGGCTCGTGAGGCAGTGATCATCGCAGTAGAGAGGGATGCAAAGGTAACAGCAGGAACCTAAACTGAACTATCAGGCAAGCGCATAGGAACACGAGTCCATTACAGGCTCAAATCACACAACCAGAGCACCTGCAGTGCCCGCCCGTGTTGCTGTTGACCACCAACCAGTGCTCTCTTGCACGATCGTTGAAGCATCGTCCTATTTGTCCAATACACATGCTGGTGCTCAACAGCAACAAGGGCGGGCACTGCAGGTGCTGTGGTTGTGCGCCACAACTGGAGCAAATGCCCTTTCTAAGGAAAGCAAGAAACCGCACTGAAATGGAAATAATCGAGGCGTTCTTAATAAATAGAGCAGGCAGTCAGTGTGTTAGCACGCAGTCAATAATATTAAGTGACAAAGAATTGTCGTTCTTAATGATAGCCTGTAATCACCGCCAAGATTAGAACATGCAGCTGTCGTGTTTGTATGCCACTTGATATGAGCCTGTAATGGACGCGTGTTCCTATGTGCTTGCCTGATAGTTCAGTTTAGGTCCCTGCTGTAACCTTTGCATTCCTCTCTACTGTGATGATCACTGCCTCACGAGCACTTGTTGAATCCCTTCATTCCTGTTAGTTTTTTTAGTATGATTACTTTGGACGGTGTCATGTATAAAACGGCGTGTTTTCTGCCGATAAACAGTTGGAAGTTGGCGCCTCTATTGTCATTCCATGTCTAACTTCGTCCTCGTCTGCTTAGCACAGTACTTTTTGTCCTGAAGTCATGAACCAAGTAGCTGCTACAGTGCTCTATTAGCACCTAAACTTTGGTAAAAATACTACTATATTTATATACAGGGTGTTTTATTTTAGCTGCATCAAATTAAAAACAATGCCTGTGGCAGATAACACAGTTCTAATCCTTGATCTAAACTACTCGATGAGGTGGCCATTACTTACGTAAGAAATCAAAATGCTTAATTGAATATTTAACCAAATTACAATAAATAACTTTAATTATTTACGGCACATATCTTAATCTACAAACTGTAGCTAATGAGTTTCCAAGGTGTATCCACTTCGAACAAATTTTCTGGGCTGCGCTAGTTTCAAGATATTAACTTTCAAAGTGTCTGACGAAATGCATTAGTGTTCCATTACCTTTGTGCTTCAATGCAGAAAACAGCGTTTTCTTTAAAAAGTTAACTGGAACGCCCATTCATTTCGTCGGACACTTTGAAAATTATCTAGAAACTGGTTCAGTCCCAACAATTCGTTCCAAGTGGATCGACTTGCGAACCTGCGGGCTGCTATAATTCGTATATAGAAATATGTGCTGTATGAGAAATAATTAAAATGTTAATTAGCATAATTATTTTAATTTTTCAATTACGCATTTTGATTTCTGATGGAAGTAATGGCTGTCTAATTGAGTAGTTTAGGTCAAAGATTGGAATTGTGCTATCTGCCACAGGCAATTTTGAAAATTTTGGTGCAGCTAAACTAAAACAAACTGTATAGCGCATTGTTTACTGGGGCCTATGCAAAATATTGTTCGTAAAGAAATGAAATTTTAGCTATACGTTTTTCTGTAAATAGTGTCTAGAAAGGTGCTGCAATTTTATAATTATTTGCTAGTAAATGTCAGCAATGACCAAAATAAGTGCACAGTAAGTAGAAAAGTGTAAATGTAATTTGAACTGCATTACAATACATTTTTAAAAGAAGCTGTAATTTACAATACACTTCATGTGTGCACATCCACTCAATTAGCTCGTATTGCACGCTACTATCCATTGCTGTGCCTCTTGGTCCATTATCGCACACCCCTTGCTTTTTCAGGGCTGCGCAAGTGGACCCACACACACAGTGGCTATACACGCGCCTGGTCATTCACAAGCATATGCACACACTAGCAGGTCTTTCGGGAATTTTGCCATGCACCATTCCTCTTCCCGTTAAGGCACTCCGCGCGTCTGACCACCAGGGGACACACTCTCGCTACCTTCGTGTGCACAGCTATAAATAATGGCGGCACCATGCATCTGACGTTGGTTGAAGTTCAGCATCTGTTCGTTGACATGTTTCACCGAATGATATAGAAAGTTAGTATTGTTCTGCTAGTGTGCTGCAATGCTATACTAAATTTTCATCTTGTTTCTTGAAGGTTACGTCCTCCAGCAAGTTCACGACGACCAATGTGCAGCTCAAAAGCAGCCTGTCCTCCATGCTAAGCAGGGAGATTAAGTAGCCTGGAAAGCAGGTGGTCCTGTAAATACAGGCTCTTTTTTTTAGCTGCACCAAATTTTTTAAATTAGAAAAATATATACCTTGGTCACGTTAGCTTTACCATTCGAGTGTGCGGATTGGCGGCCTCTAGATACAGAGCAATTTAGTCACTTAAGTGTGTAATTAGTGAAGTTAAGCTAATTAACTTTCTAATTATCAACTATAGGTGGCTACAGGAAATGAGTACTTTGGGGCCCGTCGTCGACACTACCTATCCCAACATGGAAATTTTGAATAGCGGAGTTCGTGTGGGAGCTACACGAGCAATTAGTTCCCTTTGGCAAGCTTCTTTAAACCGAATTAGGCCGCAAAAAGAGCGTCTGTGTCGTCGATGTCACCGCCCCCCTGCCTTTCGTAACACCTCCGAGGTAAGCGCCAATCCGGCCCAGCGAGCAGCTTGCATTATTTCCTTGCTATCTGCGGCGTTCGCAGTCGACGCTACAGACTGATATGATGCCGTGCCTGCAGTATCTAAAGGCCCAATTTAAGGAGCAGGGTTGGCGCTACAGCGCAACATGATGCCCAACAGAATGACGAAGTAAATTTGGCGGTCCACCGCTCTTTTTGCGGCCAGTTTCGGTTTCAAGGAGCCTGCCAAGGGGAACTAATGATTCGCGTAGCTCCCACATGAACTCCGCTATTCAAAATTTGACTGTTGGGATAGGTAGTACTCATTTGTAGTCAGAACTCATTTTATGTAGCTACCTATTGTTGATAATTAGAAAATTAATTAGTGTAACTTCGGTAATTATGCATGTAAGTGCTGAAATTGCTATGTATCTAGAGGCTGCCAATCCGTACACTTGAATGGTAAAGATACCCGTGACCAAGATTCACATATTTCTAATTTCAAAAATTTGGTGCAACTAAAAAAAAAAACACCCTGTATGTGCTATCTAGTCATGTTTGCGATTTCTATGTCAGCACACTCTTAAATAAATATGACCCAACTCAACTATATATACATCTGCTCATTTATTACCCTGTTTATTTATAGCTGGCTCAACAATGCAGCATTTGTATCCAAATGCCTGCATCGCTAGGCATCCAAGATTGATGGGCATGGGTAGACTCGCATATATAGAACGATGGATAGCCACTCATTGCCAGAAATGGTCTGCTGGAGTTTACAACTCTTTGTAGTGACCATACTTTCATGTTGATTATTTGTGCCATGCAAATTGAGGAATGTTAATGTAGATGCATAGAAAGCCAAGTGTGCAGGCATTACAGAAGGGTTACTAATGCACTGTGTTAGAATAGCAATGAACCAAAAAAAAATCTATTGACCTGTGTACTGCTAACATTCGCTTGCATGACCAGATATCTGCATTGCGGCCTTTAATGTAAACCTAATGTTAACGTTCAATTGCATGTCATTAGGAAACGCATCAGAAGCTCATGCGTCAGGTGCACATCAGAAACTCGTACATCAGACGCACATCAGAAACTCATGCGTCAGGTGCACATCAGAAACTTATGCGTCAGGTGCACATCAGAAACTCATGCATCAGGTACTCTATAGAAATACGGTGGCCAATTTGTAATAGACTCACATTAGGAATACATCAGAAAGCGCATTAAACAGTCATTAGCCACTCAAATGATTCTGTCGCATAAAGACATCAGCCTCTCTGTAGAAATACATTAAATTTTTTCATAAGGGGAACTCGCTGTGAAAACGCTGGAGTGAGTCAACGCAGCAGCAGCAACCAGCGAATTGAGCTTCGTACCGAGTTCTCGCATCAACGCGATCTTAGCCGTGAAAACACAGGGAGGGTGTACTCTTCCCCCGCCACAGATGCATTTCAAGATACAGCCGCCCGGGCGGCCGATCGCGGCGCACAACTCACCCGCCCCCCTCCCCCCGGAGCCTGCCATCCCGGCGGGACCGCGCGGCCGCAGTAAAGCGCGCCCCTCCACCTCTCTAGTATTCGCTACCAGTCACTGCGCTGCAGTCAAGGTGCTGCTGCGCCTCCTGCCAGCGCCCCCAATCTGGAAATTTCAAGCAGCGCGGTCGCGCCATGGTCCAGTCTTCGCTTTGTTTATATTGTTTCGCCCGCGCTTTCCTTCGCTGCTCGTGCTCACGGCGCTTCGTTTTCGACGGCGGCAGATCGCGTGCTTATTGAACACTGACGCAAAGACTGCAATGCGGTTTCAAGAAGGTTGCCGAGGCCGACAGCTTTTTTCGTGGCGGCAACCCCAAGAAAGGGCAGCGTTTGCTTCCACACGTGTGTTGTGTTGAACAAATTGTGAGTGGCGATGTGACAGTGAAAAAGCCAAGTGGGTGTCGGAGGTGTCCAGCAAGATTGTATACGATATCGAGTTAGAGGTACACACCGAGTTCAGCAATTTAGACACTTTTATTTCTCTATAATGCATTCACAAAGCGGTCATGCATGCTTGCAGAGATGTGCAGAGACGGTGACCATTGCGGTTGGTTTCGTTGGTCGCTGGGCGCGCAGACACGGCTGCTCTCAATTTTACTCCCAGGAAGTGGCATCAGCACTGTCGGAACAGAAATAACACATGCATTAGGCACCAATAAGCCAATAAAATTAATTAACGATGTAAGTACTACATATGTGCATAATGCCTTATATCATGCTGTAAAATATTTAATGTATGTCATGCCTTATTCAAAGCAGATGTTAGAGTCATGGCAACTCATTGCATCATTGAGCAAGGTATCTTTTCACTGGTCACGAGAAATCACTCGTACAAACTGCTCCGCTAAATGAACCCAGATCACGGTAACCAGCGATTACCTTGGGACCAGCAGTACGAGCGCAAGAATTAGAGATACATGCTCATCAAAGCAAATCTAGTTTCTCGTCGGGCGAATAGCCCCGCCGCAGCTAAAGTAAGCTCACACCGATGGCCGGCTACTGCACGCAACGAAGATTCTTGGCAGGAAGACTGAAGCAGGAAGAATGTGCAAGGTGGCAATTACTTTAAAACATGCTTGGATATTGTGAACCTAGAAAGCTTGGCCAAGCAACAAACGTCTCGGGCCGCTCCTTTGCAATGTGCCGCTTACAAACGCATGCGATGACCACAGCTTACATTAAATACGGATTGCCACCACACAAAAGACTAATAACGTGCGGCCCCTTTAGTTTCCTGCACACCTACGAATTTAAGTTGCAGCGTTTGGAAAGAGGATATAATTATCTTGAGCTCCTCTTTGCCGATCGTGAGTGAACCAACTGTACAATCAATTATATTCGCGGGTTTTACGTGCCAGAAGCACGAATCATTATGAGGCACACTGTAATGGAGGGTCTCAAGAATAAATTTGACCACCGGGGGTTCTTTACGTGCACAAAAATTTAAGTACATGGTAAGAACTGCATTCTTGCATTTCGCCCCCATCGAAATGCGGCCGCCGTGGCCGGGAATCGAGCTCGCGTAGGCGAGCTTAGCGGCGCTACACGTATGCATTTACCGCTAAGCTAACACGGCGGATGTCACTCTACGATTCAACTACGCGACCCGTCTAAAGAAACGGCCATGCGCTAAATACAAGCACATTACTATTGCGTTTTTATCGAGCGGCCGTGATATTACACGCGAATGCGAAAGTACGTCACTTACTTGACTCGGCGCACCGCCGTTATCCACGCTTGTCGTCTGTCCTTCTCGAACCAACTCCCCGGAATTCTGCAGGACTTCACGGGCGGCTTTCGACCTTTCGAGGCTCTTGTGGCAATCAACAACACAGCAGTATTGCGTGCCACCTTTCCTGCTTGATGAGGTTGCCTGCCTGATGAAAAAACGCACGCGATCACTCGTGCCGTAGAGAACACGGGCACGCGCTGGCCTAGCGGCGACCTTCGACACTTTCATCTTTCCGCCAGGGGAGTATAGGCGCTAGTGCCGCACGGGCAAACTTTAGGTTGCCTCGTCTATTCTAGTCCCGCACAACGCCTTGTGCGTGACTGGAAGACTGCCGTGCTTCTTTCCCGCTTCTTTCCCGATTAGAAGTTTTTAAGGTTCATAGAGCCTGGTACCCTTATTTTTGTGGGCAAGTCCGGCAAACAGCCTGTACAAGATATCAAATCTACAAACAACGTGTTAAAGTTATGAAAATTGCTATAATAACCGACCTTTTACCGCACAGCTAAAGCTTACGATGCGCGTCCTTGAAAAAAAAAAAAAACTTTCGCCACCTGGCGACGGCTGTAGAAACTCTAGACGTGCGGCGACGCGCTTGCGGTGCTCGTTTGGCTACATCTCCTATTTTACCACTGTGCCTTGAGCTCTATGGAAGTGTCCGCTCTGTTGAATTAGTTTCTCTATGACTATATTAACGTAGAAAGCGCGTAATAGGATTACGCACGTTTATGGCAATCAGTGCCGTTGCCATATCGAAAGGGAAAGTAACACCCACACGTACATTAGTTATGTTGTGTCTGAATCAACAGTAAAGTAAGACATCTCTTTGCGGCTGGCACAAAGTGTCGAGACTTTATAAAACCTGCGCACGTTCTCAAGCCTATTACGTGCGATTTTACAGTGCATTTTTTGAAAAAGTTGAACGAGTTTGTAATGCTTATAACATATGGACTACTTTTTCCCGTCACAGATTTCTTTTATCCTAATCTATGAAATTCGGGTTAACACAGTTTTCAAAGGTCGCTTCTTTAGAACAAATGAATCTCACGCACTGTGGGGATCGAGGCTATGCGAGGAATTTGGCTGCTAGCTGGCTATCCAGCATCGTTTGGTATTACGCAATGCGTTACCAGGTGGACCTGCTCGTTTGAGTGAGACGAAAATCTGTGTCCGATGCGAGCGTGACGAGAGCAGCAAGAGGACGGTGACGACGATCGTGTAACGCCGACGGTAGGATTACTACTCGGGCCGCTCGAGTCGAACTTACGGCACTCCGATTGTTGTGTTCTACACAGGTACTGGACGAGGGCGTACGCGAGAGAAACACGGATTGCGACGTCATCAGCGACGCTACGTGTTATAAAAAAGTACGTACCTATGGTTATGTCATGTCAGTTGCCTACAAACGTCAAGTACGTACCTATGGCTATGGCTATGTCAACCACCAAGGCATTCGCACTCAGGCGGTGAAGCGTCAAAGCCTATTCTACCAGGGCCGATCATGAAGTTGCTTCAGCATCTCAACGCGTCTACGTAGCGTTAGCTGCAACGAGGAAGGTACTGGGGAATTAAAGGCCGATCCGGATACGGCGGGCGCATTCGAACACGGCGTCTCAAAGCGCGAGCTGTCGAGTCACAAGAACATGAAAAACTGGCACGTGATACACGCACCAAATGTCTTAAAGTGCTTGTCGGCTTTGACACGAGAGGCGCATGTGTGCGATAGTGCCCTAGTGATTGTAGTGGACGGCTGCGCTCGAAAGCGGAGGTTTGATTACATTGTCGGTGATGCATTTCTTTTTATTACAGGGTTCCCAAGTGTAGCGACATAGTCTATACTTACCGCAAAGTGCTTGGAATGAGGCAAAAACATTTTTTCACCAATTTTTTTGAACAATTCCCGTTGTTTTGGGGCACTATATCTGAAGCGTACAACAAAGTTAATATAAAAAAAATGAAGAGTGCTGTCGAGAGTAGAATGCGCCAGAACGGACTGCTAACACTGATTTCTCTCCACGGTTGCCTCGCCCGTGTGAGCGGGGGATGGCTAGGGGAATATTTCGCGCCGGCTGATGTCACCCACATTCCCCTCGAAAATATCCCACTTGTTAGAACCCTTGATAGACTTCGTGCCTCTTGGCGTGGTGAAAAGACTTCCTCCCTTTAGCAGCGTCTGCTACTTTTGCAGAATGGTATGATGCATCATGACCAGCCCTGATATTGGGCATTATTTAGGACTAAACGGTCAGGGAAAGGAGCCTGGCGGCATGAAAAGCCTGTCAAAACCTGCGGGGCCTAGGTTGAAATTATACACGTGCCTGGCCGCATGGCCATTTGATGTGTACATCCTACGCAGGCAAGATGACCTCACTGGCGCCGTTCGGTCAAGACGACGTGGGCGCTTTGCTGAAATAAAGTACGTAGTTGCCCGTGCCTCCGGCAGATGAATATTCGAAGATTTTATTGCGATGGCAATTTTATGAACACTCCAAATGGATTATTTCCGTCGGCGTCGTCGTCGCCACGAGATTCCGTATAAAATTTAACGGCGATAAAATCGTCACCGCGCGCCGTCTGCTGTATGTGCGAGTGAAAGCGCGCGAGCCACGCGCGCTTTCACGGGGAGCGAGCGCACGGCGAAGAGCAAACGCGACTTCCGTCGCGCGAAAGGCCGTGTGGGGACGGGAGGGAGGGGAGGCGACGTTTAGCTGCGGCACCAAATGCGTATCTATATAAAAACGTTGCGTGGCGAGAATGCGGTAAAGACCTCCGACCCTGCTCGACGAGTGTCCCGTTCTGATCTCGTCGAAAACCTCCGAGTCGCCCCCAGAGGCACCGGCGACAGACACCAACGCCGCGGGCGTTCGGTGCGAATGCGGGCAAAACGCCGACGGCGTCGACAACAGTTCTAAGCGTTGCGGGTGCTGCTGCACGTCCAGGTTAATACAGCTCATAAAATTACTAACCTTACTCCATATAGCTCTCTACTAATTTGATTTCGCAATTGATGGTTCGCCTTTCGGGTGAAACTTCGACATTTGTTTTTGTATCAGACGCTGGTCATGAATGATTACACTTGTTTTGCGTAAAGTGTGCATGTGTGGCATAGAGAACATTATATACAAGCAAGCTTAATACTTTTTATCATTCTGCTATTTGTTTCCGGAACAATTTTTCGTTGATTTCTTTCTAAAAGACACTCTATGAGGCTATTGTTACTGGTTTAGCTTTGATGACGATCCATGTTCTGCTAAGGCTAATTTTGAGGTCGAGCTGCGTTCTGTTCACTCTTTTACATGGAAGACAAAATTATTGACGCCATATTAACGATCTGCAAGCATAATCGTTCGATATTTTCGAATGCATAGCCTCCAAGTACCACGCCTATAAGAACGGTGCGGCTATCGGCTGGGGTGATGGCGGATAAATGCACACCCTAAAGAAGCAGCATACGTATGTAATCGTCGCTAAGCTTTTGTAGTGATTCGCCTTTAGCTCAATGAAAGCATGGTCATGAAATATTCGTGGAAAGTTTCATTGGTTACGATGACAATTTCTTGCACCGTCTTCCACTGGTATGTTTTAATTGACTATCTCTGCTTGAGGATCGTAAAAGAAAGGGGTGACTACAGATCTCGCGAACTACTGAATCCTCTTTTAAGGCAAATGTTCTCGCACCGACAACGTAAAAAAGATTTTATGCAAAGGCGCCAAATTTCCAGCTTGCCCTCTTCTTAGATGCAAAAGGCTAGTTGCGCAGCTCTCAAGTGAAGTTATTATTTGAAAATTGAAATTATGGTGTTTTACGTGCCAAAATGATTATGATCATAATCAAATGATTATGATCATAATCAACCATCTGATTATGAAGCACGCCGTAGTGGGGGACTCCGGAAATATGGACCACCTGGTGTTCTTTAACGTGCACCTAAACATAAGTACACGGGTGTTTTCGCATTTCGCCCCCATCGAAATGCGGCCGCCGTGGCCGGGATTCGATCCCGCGACCTCGAAGTTAATATTTGACGGCGACAGGCGCAGCGGCGCTCTAGTTTATGCCGAGTTGCTTGTCGTGAGAGAATCCGCCTTGCTCCAAGAGCATATATAGTTCTGCCCCAGAGCCAGACTCCTTTTGATCATAGGCGCTCTTGGCTCTCTTTCAGAGCTAAACAACTGTGGCACACAGTTCCAACCCGCGATAATCATGTCAAGATATAAGAAATCAGACACATCAGGTTCTCCTCTTATGTATTGTGTGCCACATGTACTATAGCTGCTTCTTGGAACATTCTGCCGCTCTGCTGTTAAATAACTATAAAGTATCCCGAATGTTGATCGGTTGTGAATGGCAATAGAATAATGCAAAGTCTTGAAATAGAAAACAATACGGAATCCTTTTTTGAATAAACATGGACATTTGTTGCTGTTTTTAAGCATCAAATGCTTTTAGCTCCCGTTGTCGGCGACCTTCAAATGACCTTGAGCCAAAAGCCACAGCCGTTATCAAGGCACTCAAAAAGAAAACATGCCGGCAAGTTGCGAGAACAAAACGAGATCATCCGGGCAAACAGTCAAATTTTAACAAAATGCGGTATCCAGCCCCCAACCTTTCGTACAGGGTCACATTACATACCCTAGTTGCTCTCCAAACAAGTTACAAAAATATTGCTTCCTAGTTCTTTCTAATGTTTCTTCACAATATCACTCAAGGTGTAACTTCTAGTACGCTGAAGTTGTATTTGTCATTTCCAATAGAGACATTCAAAGGGCAGATAAAAAGGAACTAAGGCCACACATTTGCAGCCGACCACTTCGTTGCGAGAAGTGGCGGCTGACGCTGAGCGCATTGAACTTTTGCTACAAAAAACATGGTTAAAGGGGGCGGCACCGCAGGCAACAAAAGACGCCATATGGTAGCCATTTCATACTTAAATCTACTCTAAATTACGAGAGAGCCAGCATTTTTTTCTTTTTCTAATGTTAGTGTGCCAAATAAAGTAGTATGGCTGCCAAAGTGAAGGGAATAGCCCCGATGCCAGTGTGCTTTCGGGTCCCTTTCTTATATTACCCATTGCTCACGGCAGCCCGGTTCTGTTGATACCGTAAGCCCAGTAATCAGCACTTATATTTTAGGAACAGACCGACAGCATTTACCAATAATACGTGCGCTAAGACGATTCCTTGGGTTCCGCTCCAACGAACCGTGCTACAGCGTAAGGATGATTTTTTTGTGGTTACTTCTTTTCTTTTCCTCCTTTTTTTTGCTAGCGCCGATGAGAGATTTCTCGTAATATTCCATGAGAGCCAGGGAGAGACTCCGCTTCGGCTGAAGCCACGGCCCTTCTTCTCTGCCGCAGTTTGAATCGAACCAATATCATGCCACGCATGCACGCTTCTTACGAGGATCAGTGAGGGACCTTCAGATGAAACAGCATGTTGACACTGCACAGACACGCGACGTCGACGCCGCGTGCACCACGGCGACGACTAGAGACGCGGACAGCTGCCGCACAAGTCTCCCTGAAAGAAGGTAAACACACAAAAATAATTATAAAAGAAGCAGAGCGCTATTAGTGGGCATACAACATTACCTATTTATCACGTAGAAAATAACTTTGAAACTCAGCGAAAACGCTGCCTATATAAATGCCATGCAGTAGCATTATATTACCATACACTTTTTTTTTGCTACTGGGCTCTTCAAGAACCCTCGGCGTGGATGGTGGCAATCAAATTCTATTAGGAGCGAAAAATAAAATAAAAATAAAAAATATTGCCGTGACCAGGAATCGAACCTGGGTTATTGCGGCCACAACGCAAGGTACTAACCACTGTACGACCACGGCTATCCCGAGGGACGAGGAAGCGGTAGAAGAAAATGCTTATGAACAGAATTTAGAATTAAAAAGTCTCACTGTCGCCCGAAAGGCGAAGCATCGAATGCGATAGCAAATTAGTGGACAGCTATACAAATGAAGGATAGTAGTTTTATCGGCCGTATAAACTAAATTAACAAGTATGGTGTCACGCGCACACAATCAAACATGAACGCATCTCACTCGATGACCGTGGGAACTCGCTGTGAAAACGCTGATCTGAGTCAGCGCAGAGCAGCAGCAGCGAGCGAATTGAGCTTCCTGCCGAGTCCTCACATCAACGCGATCTTAGCCGAGAAAACACAGGGAGTGTGGACTCTTCCCCCGCCGCAGATGCATTTCAAGATATAGCCGTGCGGGCGGGCGATCACGGCGCCCAACCCACCCTCCCCACGGGGCCTGCCAACCCGGCGGTGCCACGCGACCGCAGTAAAGCTCGGCCCCTCCACCTGCCCACCCTCCTCCCGGAGACTTCCGGCCAGGCGGGAGCGCGCGGCCGCAGTAAGGCGCGCCCCTCCAACTCTCTACTTCTGATACCCTCCCTCTGGAGCGTTGTGCGTTGCTGGAAGACTGCGTGATTCCTTCCGGCTTCCCGCCCTTGTGTGCGCGAGCCGTGATTACCGGCTCACTGACGCGTGGTTTAACTCGTACATACAGCGTAAGGCGTGCGGCGACGATTTTATCGCCCATGGACTTTAAGGCTGTTGCACATGCTGGGACTGGAGCGAAAAAAAATTAGGAGTGGCTTAGCTCGGCTATGCCAGGATATACGTACCGTGAGCTAAGTCGTTCAGCACCGGTAGACCTGGTGGCATGGGCGGGTAACGATACCCATTGGTACCGCTAAACAGTGGGATCTTCTGCTTAACGAGAAAGTTATTGCATGTTATACAAACCCGCGCCAGAGTTTCACCCCACTCAGGCGGCGTCGCTAAACTCAGGGTATCATTCGTGGCACTACTTACCGGCGTCAAGTCTTTCATGTGCCAAAGTCTTTCACACACGTCGCACACATGTTCGAACGGATAGTTTACGAAGTCTGTCTCTAACGTCCGAGTCGCACTGGTGCTTTCGCTAACTTTCACCGTATAGTCAGTCAATCGGCAAGCCTTGACGTCATCGACGGCGTCTTGTTGTTGCTGCTGCTGAGATGGTCGGGCACGTCGCTCAGCCTCCTGGTGCGCCGCTTTGCAACACGTTCCTCTAGTTCCGCCGGTGTCTGCGCAGCACGTTTAGCCTTCCTTTGTTCCTTCTTCCTGCACTCAACCGCTAATTGCCAGGCAACTACTTCGGGATACGATGAGTTAAGCTTCTCCGCTCTTGTGCGCCGCCGACAAGCAATTTCGGTTTCCTTCAGCATGGCTACATCACACTGGCAAGCGTCCATCGCAAACGATCAAACTCCCAAGCGCTAACGCCGGGAAACGCCCGGCGCGCGAGCTGCGCGCCGTATGACGTCACTGCTCCTCGCGCAAGCGTAGCACGGCTCTCCAGAAGTCACGCGAAACTGCTCAACCTTGGCCAGTGTAGCTCACGCTACAAAAATCGGTGCGATCACACGCGTCGCAATGCGATTTTTGAGGGCTTAATTCACATGATCGCCAATTCAACAGTGCGACTGATGCGACGCCCAGGGTTGCTGCCAAATTTTGTGGCATAACTCGTAAATTTTTCAAATGTACTGTAAACACCTGTGCGTTACAAAATTGTTGAACAGTCCTTAATAGGATAAGATAAAACGCGTGTTTTGTGTTTTAAAAACGCTTCAAAGTTTAATTTGTTTTGGAGAGCGCAACAGCGGCTTATGAAGTTCAATATGAGGAGACATGGCGGACGTAAAATTAACAGCTGTTCGCGGCTGGTCGTTCAGTGCTGTGTGCTGTCTCGTGTGTCTTGTATGCCCGTGTTGTTCTTCCTGCGATACAACAAATTACAAGAGGACCTATCAACAAACCCATATAGCTGTTGTCATCACATATGCGGTATTCGGAATTCGGCTGCAGCGAAGTCGTCATGTCAATGCAGAGACCTTCGCTCTAGCCGTGCTTAACGTCAGCTTCTGAAGAAAGGATGTGTGTGTATTGCTCGTAATTGCGCATGAGTGGTTCCTGCTCCTAGCAATATTCTTGCACCAAGTTTAGTAGCAAGCAACAACCCAAAACTCACGTCTGCCCCTGAAGGAAGCCGCAAATGATGTGTGTGTAATTACTGAACGTGCGATGGAATTTGTGTTGCGAACTTTAATCTTTGCGCCAGCCTGGTTCGTCCGTCTCGGCGCGTGTGCTGTAATTATTCATACCAGTGCTCCCTGAATATTTCGATAGGCGCAAAAGCCGACACCAGATTTTTTTAGGAGCTGCAGTTACTTGTGTACGTAGTGTCCTATCATTCTGACAGACATGGGTGTCGTCTACTTTCGCGTCCTGTTTCTCGCGGGGTTAGTGTGCTGTGAATCTGTATCAAGAAGCTTAAGTTAACGTGCTGCAGTACGTAGCGCAGCCGCCTAGCCCCAAGGCTCTTATTAAATACCTTGTTAGAAGTGCGCTTGTTTGTTTATTAACAAAATCGAATGCTAACTTTTTTTATTCGTAGTGGCAAGTGTAAAGTAAGAAGCTATCGAAACTATCCGCTAATAGCATGCGTGTGCTTCTCCTGCTTCAGCACATTATCTTAAAAGTGAGGCTGAAAACCCAGATGACCAAAAACATATGCAACTGGAGCAGGTGCTATGGTTCCGTTCCTGGAAATGAAAGCCAGCATCCCAGTTTGTTAAGCTAGTCATGCACTAAAGCTATATTAGGCCTATGGCGAGCCGTCAGCGTCTGGCTCACCACTTGTGGGAGGAAGTGATGGCGTTTGGTTGCCCACATTTATTTATGCACTATCACAGACGCTGTTGCTCTTGCCGCCGTTCTTGCCGTCTTGTCGCCGTTCTACTCTCGCGCTCAGCTCGAACGTGCGGAGCAGCCGAGGTGCAACATCGTCGTCGTCGTCGAGAAGCTGACGGCTCGCCATAGGCCAATGTTAAAGCATGCTAATTGGAGCCATTTCAAACTAGATTATTTGACCAAAATAACAAAGTTCAAGGAAAGCGTCAAGACACAATCTAATCTGGAATTCCCGAAACGATTTTTTTAGCAAAAAATTATGCCTCCCTGAATTGCCAGCGTTAAGCCAATGCTGAAAACAGGGGAAGCTTATTCCCTTGCGGTAGAAAAGCTGCTCGAATGTCAATAACAGACTACATATGTTCTGAGGGAAAGTCAGGGGCACTGAATATCTCTAAGCTTTTGTATGAGCTTTCACCTTGAACAAGAATGGAATACAGATATTTACCTTTGCATGCCTCAGAATCCAAACATTCTAAAATTTTTGAGAAGACCACATTAAATTTTTCAAATACATCCAATAAAAAGTGTGCTTAAGTACAAGTACACACACACTGAACACACTTGAGTGATTGAGTGGCCAGCAGCGAATGCGAAAGCATCTATAGCTGCTACTTTGAGGTAACTGCTGGTTCCATGTGTGTTTCTCGTATAGCCCATGTACACCCGTGAGCAAAAGTATACGGACCAGGGGTAGCACGATAAATCCCATTTTTTCCTCTGCCTATGAGCGCAACTTGAAATGGGTTTGTATTGTCACGTAGTAGTGACGATGAAGCAAACAGTCTAAAAACTGCGAATGACGAAACTGATTCTTTATTGGGCGAACCTGTGCCCACAAAAGGAAGTTACGCTCGCAGCACAACCATAGCTGGGAACACAGTCGGCGATCGTCGAAAATGTGATCAGCGGCGAAACGCGTCGGCTTTATACATCAGTCATGGAAGGTTGCAGATTATTCCCTGGCGCCCGCGTATGTTCCAGAAAGTTCTAGACCATTCGCGTCGGTGATATTATCAGATTACGTAAGCGTCGGTGACAATAGACAACGCATAGAAGCATCGATAACGTTCGAGAAACTTCGGAAACATGCAGGCGCGTCCTGTGCCTAGCGATAACGTTTTACATTTCTTAGTCGGTGAAAAGCGGTCACCGGTGAAAGATAAACAGGTACACGTGTCAATACCCTCCCCTAAAGAAGGCACCGACTAGTGCGGACGTGGAAAGATCGGCTCCCGCTTTCGTTAATGTTTTCGGTCTCTTTTTGGTGTTACCTATCGGTGACATGCATGCCATTCGTCAGGGTTCTTCTGAAGACTTCCTTCGGTGAGTGGCCCTTGTACGGAAATTGTGGAACGTTTTGTGTCGATCACGCCTCTGCGAAGCTAGGCGCGGGTAGGCTTAGGCCTAACCCGAAGAAGAGGCGCATTATGCCCAAAGTAGAAATGGTTGTAGGAGAGGACACCTCCTCTGAAGATGCGAACAGCCCAGGCTGGACGACAGCGTCGGGCAAGAATAAGAAAGCTCGGCAAGAAAGACCACTTTCAACGTGCAAGAAATCCTACTCGGTCTCGAAGGGCGGCTGCCGCACGGCTGCCCGCAAGGAGTGCTGCAACGCCTCGCAGCCTCGTCTAGGCTCCCTAGACTACCGAGGGCGCATATATGAATTATTGTCCGCCCAAGGGACGGGTTGAACATCAAGAAAATAAGCCAAATCAGGCTGGCTCAAGCCTTGGCCATGGCGGCTGCAATAGCCCGCATAGAAACCGAGGGCGGCATAGTTTGCCCTAATTTCACTCAAAACGTTCTCGCCGTCTCCACCCCGGAGAAGAAGAACGCCTCCGCTTATGCAGGGATCCAGCAAACCCGCATAAGCAAAGGACTATACAAGGTGGCCGCATACGTCGCGGCCCCAGACAACACCTGCAAAGGGGTCATACGAGGGGTCGACGCAGACATCAGCGAGACCCAACTCCAGCGCATGATCGTCAACCGTAACCCGAAGGCCCTGGAAATCAAACGCATCAAGAACACCACAACAGTGGTCATCCTCTTCGACGGCACGCAAGTGCCTAACTATGTCCTTCTGCGCTGCACGCTCTACAAACACCAAACCGAGCTGTGCTACGCATGTGGCGGTGTGGGACATCGTGCGGACGTCTGCCTCAACCCCACCAATAAGGATTGCCGAGACTGCGGACTAGCCTCCCCACCCGTTGACCACCAGTGTTCACCGCAGTGCGCCCTCTGCGGTGACCGGCATCTTACGGCGGACAAAACGTGTAAGCAGCGCTTTCAAGTCCCATACATTGTACGAAGACGCTGGCGGTGCCGCAAGCGCGCAAAGAACAAGCCCCAGCAGCAACAGCTGGCCAAGCAGAACAGGCTACGTGACTCCATCACGGCGGGAGCCCCCAGGAGGGAGCGCTCGTCACGCAAACTGGTCGACAACGCAGCCTCTCCAGAGGGCGCTCGCGTTCCCGAGGGCGCTCTATATATACCTCCCGGGTGCGGATCCAGGGCGCGCCCACCTGGGCCGATCGCCCACCTGGGCCGAACGTGCTTGACCGTAGGCCGTCTTCTGGCGTTACGGTTAAGTCGTGGCATCGGATCACGGCCGCGTCGGCTTACTCTGCTGCTGCTACGTCGCGTCGGAAGGTCGTCTTTCGGCGGTGAAGTGTTGTCGTCAAGGCCCTTGCCTGGCAGTGTGCTCATACCTCGTCATGATCATTCGCTAATTTTTTTCGTCGTCGGCGGAGGATCTTCGGCATTGCGTCGTACAGCAACCGCACCTCCATCGGTTGCTGCCTTTAGTTTCCCGGGTAAGGGCTTGGAGATCGGGCCCGTGTTGGGTAGGCGTACAGCCGACCACGCGGCGAGATGTAGCGGCCTGGTGACGGCGAGCTTTAGGGAAGTCGTGGTTGCCACTGGGCTCCAGCGAGGTCGTCGGCGATGTCACGTGGTCGCTCGCCAAGCTGTGGACGTGGCGCGTTGACGGCGAACCCTCGAAGGCCCATCTCGCGGTATGGGCATCGGCGGTAGACATGGTCGGCTTCCCCGCAGTGAAAGCAGAGCAGGCGGTGGTCAGGCGCGCGCCAAATGTCCGTCTTGCTCTGGTAGCTGCGCTGTTCGACATTCGGGGGTGCATGGTGGCGGCGGTGGTGGACGACGGAACTGCGGCGTTACGGGGCCTTGCGCGAGCGCGGAGGGGGGCCTTGATGATGGGCGACGGCGGCGTAGCTCATCGCTTCCGGCTGGGGTTGCGGCGATTCGGGAAGTCCCAGCGATTGCTGGATTTCCTCCCGCACGATATCGGCAATGGAAGCAACTTCAGGCTGCGACGACGGTAGCAACTTCTGCAGCTCTTCGCGTACGGTCGCCCCGATGGTGTCTGAAGGTCGCGGAAATCCTTGGACTTCGGCGTAGTGTGGCGTCGAACGGCGATTGTATTGCGGTTGAGCATGTCCAGTGTTTTCTCGATAGTCGTAGCCTCCGAGAGAATGTCTTGGACTGTCGTTGGTGGATTCCGCACCAGTCCGCCGAATAGCTCCTGCTTAACTCCCCGCATGAACGAGCGAGCTTTCTTGTCTTCGGGCACACCGGGATCGGCGCGTGTGAACAATCGAGTCATTTCTTCAGTGTACATACCGATGCTCATATTCGGGAGCTGTACACGGTTTTCCAGCATGGCTGGAGCTCTTTCTTTACGGACGACGCTCGTGAAGGTGTCCAGGAAGGCGGCTCGGAAGAGGTCGCAGGTTGTTAGTGCACGCTCCCAATTCTCGAACCAGGTTCTGGCGCCGTCTTCAAGAGAGAAGCAAACATGGCGCAGCTTTTTGTCGCAGTCCCACTTGTTGAACGTAGCGTCCCGGTCGTATGCCACCAGCCAGCTTTCGGGATCTTTACATGGTGAACCGCGGAAAGTCGGTGGCCCCTTGGATTGTTGCATCACGACTACAGATGTTGGCACAGGGGCTGTCATGGTAGCTGCTGCCGAGGTCGTGACTTTTGTCCTCTTGGTCTTGTCGGGTAGGAGTTCGTACTCCGGTGGCAGGTTCAGTAGCCTGCGGCTAACTCGCTGGTCGGGGTACGCGTCGACGTCTCCTAGACGCTGTGGGCTTGGCTCACGGCTGGACGGGGGGTCCGGTACAAGGACATAAAAGCACCCCTACCAGATGTCACGTAGTAGTGACGATGAAGAAACAGTCGTAAAACTGTGAATGACGAAACTGATTCTTTATTGGCGAACCTGTGCCCTTAAAAGCAAGTTACAATCGAAGCGCAACGATAGCGGCGAACACAGTCGACGATCGTCGAAAATCTGATCAGCGGCGAAACGCCTCGGCTTTTATACACGAGTCATCTAAGGTTCAAGTGTATTCCCTGGTGCCCGCGTATCTTCCAGAAAGTTCTAGACAATTCGCGTCGCTCATACAATTAGATTACATGAGCGTCGCTGACCACAGACGACGGATAGGAACATCGATAACGTTCGAGAAGCTTCCAATGCAGGCGCGTCTTACGGCAAACGATAACGTTTAACATTTGTTAGTCGGTGAAAAGCGGTCACCGGTGAAAGATAAACAGGTACACGTGTCAGTATCATGTTCTGATTGTTGTACTTGCAATGATGCACGCATCTTTTTCTAAATATACTGCACCACAGTGATTTATTGAATTTATAAAAAATTTATGGGGTTTTACGTGCCAAAACCAGTTCTGATTATGAGGCACGCCGTAGTGGGGGACTCCGGAAATTTGGACCACCTGGGGTTCTTTAACGTGCACCTAAATCTAAGTACACGGGTGTTTTCGCATTTCGCCCCCATCGAAATGCGGCCGCCGTGGCCGGGATTCGATCCCGCGACCTCGTGCTCAGCAGCCCAACACCATAGCCACTAAGCAACCACGGCGGGTAGTGATTTATTGAACTTTATGTTGAAATGTACAAAATGTGGCCACCCAGCAAAGGCCAAGGTAGCCAGCAGGATTGGCAAAAAATGATGCAGATCCAATGCACTTGCTTGAATTGACATGAGGCAAAGCTTTCACGCAACGGTCAGTTAAACTCTAGAAAATTAACTGCAATGTGTACAGTTTTCCTTATTTCATCCGATGCAACACATATGTAATGTTTGCTCATGCACTGCACAAGTCACATAATGTAATATATGCATAGCTCGGCGAACTCAGTCAAACGTCGGCTAACTAATACTTCCAACTAACCACGAATCTTAGTTCATGTAAGCCTGGCGCGTAGAATTTTGTTGAATACGAGTAAGAGCAAGCTCCGTTAAGTAAACGATTGGTGAATATGAGTCAAAGCAATTTTGGCAAAGTAGATTGTTGGTGAATATGGCTCAATGCAAGCTCGCCTGAGTAGAATCTTTGTGAATATGAGTCAGAGGAAGCTCGTCCGAGTTTAATTTTGGTGAATATCAGTCAGAGCAAGCTCGGCTAAGTTGATTTTTGGTGAGTTTGACTCACTGCATGCTCGACTGAGAAGAATTTTGATAAATATTAGTCAGAGCAAGCTCATCTGAGTAGAATTTTGGTGAATATGAGTCATAGCCAGCTTGGCTGAGTAGAGTTTTGGTGAATATGACTCAGTGCAAGCTCGCCCGAGTTTAATTTTGATGAATATGGTCAGACCAAGCTCAGCGGAGTAGAATTTTGGTGAATATTAGTCATAGCAAGCTCGCCTAAGTAGATTTTTCATGAATATGACTCAATGCAAGCTCGCTTGAGTAGCCTCGTTGTGAATATGTGTCAGAGCGAGCTCGGCTAAGTAGAATTTTGGTGAATATGAGTCAGAGCAAGCTCGGCCGAGTATATTTTGGTGAACATAAGTCAGAGCAAGCTCAGCTGAGTAGAATTTTGGTGAATATGAGTCAGAGGAAGCTCGGCTAAGTAGAATTTTGGTGAACACTGGTCAGAGCATCTCAGCTGAATTTAATTTTGGCGAATATGTGTCAGGGCAAGCTCGGATAAGCAGAATTTTGGTGAATATGACACGGAGCAAGCTCGGCTGAGTAATGATGAGATATGGTTATAAGAGTTTATGCAGTAATACATGTAATTGCAGACTCATTAGCAACATTGCCTCCATCTTGATGGGCAACGCCTACGCCTCGTGATGAGTCTGCGCATCTTATGAGCTTGGACATACAAGAACCACCATCTTAAGCATAAAATGCTTATGCTGAGAGTTTAGAATAAAAAGTTGCAGTTTCGTCCCAAAGGCGAAGCATTGATTGCGATTGCAAATTAGTGGACAGATACACATAGTAAGGATAGCAGTTTTATCGGCCGTATAAACTAAATTAATAAGCGCACAATCAAACGCGAACGCGTGAACAATTAAACATGAACGCATCTAATTCAATGACCGCGGGAACTTGCTGTGAAAACGCTGGAGTGAGTCAGCGCAGCAGCAGAGCAGCAGTGAGCGAATTGATATTCATCCCGAGTGGTCGCATCAACGCGATCTTAGGCGCGAAAACCCCCGCCGCAGATGTATTTCCGTATATTGGTTCCGTATAGAACCCAACGACGATGAAATCGTCGCCGCGCGCCGTATGGTGTATGTGCGCGAGGGACGCGCGCTTTCACAGGGAGCGATCGCACCGCAGGGAGCAAACGCGACATCTTCCGTCGCGCTAAACGCCGTGGGGGTACGGGAGGGAGGGAGGGGAGGCGACATTTAGCTGCGGCACCAAATGCGTATTTATATAAAAACGTTGCGAGGCGAGAAGGTGGTAAAGACTTCCGATGCTGCTAAATGAATGGCCCGTTCTGATCTCGTCGAAAACCCCCGAGCCGCCTCCAGAGGCATCGGCAACAATCACCAACGCCGCGCGCGTTCTGTGCGAACGCGGGCAAAACGCCGACGGTGACAGCAGTTCTGTGCGCTGCTGGTGCTGCTGCATGTCCAAGTTGATACAGCTGATGAAACTGCTATCCTTGCTCCGTAGAGCTCTCTACTAATTTGCTATCGCCATTGATGCTTCGCCTTTCGGGTGAATCTGCGAAATTTTTATTTTTATGGTGTTCCTTGCACTGCTTTTTATTTCTCAGAATGCTGTGATACAGGCTATAAATGTAAGATTCGTATAACGAGCCTAAGGTTATACAAACTAGGGTACGCATTCACAGTTCACAAAAAAAGTTCTGACGCTAGAATAGTTCGTGAGAGCAGACGCCAAGCGATTGTCATGTTGGACATACTACCGTAGGTCGCCAGCCAATGCCAAATAGCGCTCACAAACAAAATGCCTTGTCGACTCGGTCCCAAAGGAAGCTACTGTAGACGCTTCGTAGGCGTTGCTTCCATATTCTCTAGTATCGAACTTCTTTTGTTGCAGTCACAAAGGGCCTTTGTGAAGAAGGCCTTCTAATCAAATATTACGCCAAGGGATAGTTTCTTTAAAACTGGCTGAGCTTTTATTGAAGCAGTAATGCTATTGCTTGGGGATCATGGCCACGGGTGCCGTGAAGCCATTGCACATTTATGAACCGTAACGAAATGGCAATAGACCGTTATCACCACGATCAGAACGCATGCACACCTTCTGTATCGCCGCCATCGTGCTTGTAGTAGACGCCGCTTTTCTCCGGTAATTGGATGCGAGGTAGGCTTGGGCAGGATGCCGAGGCTACGTGAATCATGTATTTAGACAGCGGATTATTTATCTTTTGCAGCCAAGCCACTGTTTTAGAACTTTCTTATCCTAATATACCAGTCCTTTCATTTCAAGGGTTACCAAGGTTGTCGCGGTTAAAAAAGTGAAAAACATGAATGTTTCCTTTTATTCCTTGCTCTTCCTATTTTTGTTTTTTCATGTAATATTTAGTTGATCACTTCATATATGTATAAGCTCTCTTTTTCTTTCACAATCTTAATTTCGTTTCAAACTATGCTGCTTAAATTTCTTTGTTTCTTTTCATCCACGTTCCACTCGAATAATGGATGATCCCCCAGAGTGCGCTGCGCAATTTCATTGAAGAACAATGAAGCAACCAACGAGCCAGCCATCTCTTTATTCTGCTAGGACAGCTACTCATAACATCCTTTGCGGCAGGGGTAAGGTGGGAAAACTCTTGTGAAATAGACCGGTTAGGTCTTTGTCAAGGCGGCACTGTTCTGTAACTAGAGAAGTCACAATGGATGCCGCAAAATAAAAGTCATTAGGCCAGTAATTGCGCAGCCAGACGCCACTGTGCAATCATACCGCCGCCCGCAGGGGCGTCTGCGTCAGCAGGCGTTTGGTGTGTTGCGACACAACGGACCCGAGCACATGGGAGTTGGACCCTCCCGCGTCTAACCGTGCGTGGCTTAGCCGTGTCCGGGGAAAAGGGGATCCTGGAGGTTGAGCCGAAGCCGGGAGTTTGGACCTTTATGACCCCCCGGCGGAGGCAACACACCTCTTTGGCCTCGGCTTCACGTAGACGGCACCCCCGGACTGACCCACCCGGGGGAAATCGGTAGTTGCATTTTCCTGTCTCTCTCTCTCTCCCTCCAACCTTCGTCTTTCTCTCTTACTTTCCATCTCTCCTGTCTTCTCTTCACTTCGTTTGACTTCCTATTTTCCAGGCAGCAAGGGTTAACCTGGTGTAGTTTATCCATCCTTGGGTCTATTATATTAGGTTATAGTGACTATGTACAGCTGGCGTCTGCATCTCCTTCGGGTCTTGTAGCGTCCCCTTGTTGGGCTCGGTGGTGGGCGGCTGGCATAGTTACCGAAATCATTGTTAGCTTATGGCTTTTTCTTCATTCCCCCGACTCCCTGATCGCTCTCACAAACGAGGGCGCACCGAAGATATTTTTGAATTCCATGGCAACAGATTGCAAATCTTCCCCCGATTTCATGTGATCCATTCTGATAAACCCGAAAAGACGGTGAGAATGATCTCACCCTTTCTTGTTTCGAAAAGTCTGACGAAAGCTCTTGGAGCAGGCTACAAAGCATCGAAAATGGCTAGCGGCGACCTCCTTTTGGAGCTCCGCGATGCGAAACAGCACGAAAAGCTTCCTAACCTAGTGTCATTCGGGGAGATCCCAGTGACAATATCCCCGCACCGAACTATGAACACCAGCCGTGGTGTTGTCTCCGACGATGACCTCATGGAACTGACAGAAGCTGAACTGTTGGAAGGCTGGAGCGAGCAAAACGTGATCACTGTTAAACGAATCATGCTAAGACGGGACGGCAAAGAGATCAAAACCAAACATATAGTACTTACTTTTGGCTCAAGCATCCTGCCCGAGACAATCGAGGCAGGCTATGTAAAGCTACGGGTCAGACCCTATGTACCAAATCCTCTTCGTTGCTTCAAGTGCCAGCGTTTCGGCCACAGTTCCCAGAACTGCCGAGGCCGACAGATATGTGCTAAATGTAGTTCCGGTGACCATGCCTCTGAAACATGCGAAAACTCTCTCCACTGTGTGAACTGTGATGGCGAGCACGCCGCATACTCGCGGTCGTGCCCGTCCTGGAAAAAAGAAAAAGAAATTGTAACGATTAAAGTAAAGGAAAATCTAACGTTCAAGGAGGCACGCAGGCGGGTATCCTACCTGCCAAACAACACCTTTGCTGAAGTGGCGCGTCAGGGGGCAGCGTCGCAACGGCTTCCGGCGGCTGTCCGGCCCGCACACAGTGAGCCGGCAGTGACGCCATCCGCCCCCCCCCCCCCGGCGGCTGCAGCTAACGCTGCTCCGCCAACTCACAAGAAGGGACCATCAACCTCCGGGCTGGTGGCCTCAAGGGCCTCGTCCCTCGAAACGAGGCCTTCCCGTCAAAACAACCGCTCGCAAGAGCGCGTGTCCAGCGCCTCGCAAGAGGCGATGGACACAACAACCTGCCAGACAACGCCGCAAGCGCCAAAGGAGCCGCGAGAATCTCGCGATCGCTCCAAAAAAGAAAAAGCCCGCATCACAGGGCCCGACAAGGGCTCTGTAAGTTAAACTAGTCTCTTTTTTAAACACACAGCACAAAAAAACACTTCCAACATGAATACACAAATAATACAATGGAACGTCAGAGGACTCCTACACAACCTCGATGACGTCAAAGAAATCCTACACAGGTTTAATCCTAAGGTGCTGTGTGTACAAGAGACACACCTTAAACCTACACAATCAAACTTTCTCCGGCAATACGCCATTTTTCGTAAAGACCGCGATGACACAGTCGTGTCTTCCGGTGGTGTGGCTATTGTAGTCGATAGAGGTATTGCCTGCCGGGAATTAAAACTTCATACGCCCCTAGAGGCAGTTGCTGTCCGAGGGGTGTTGTTTGACAAGCTGATCACTATCAGCTCTATATACATCCCTCCGAATTATCAGCTACATAAAACTGAATCCCAAAACTATATAAATGAACTTCCGGAGACATATATAGTTGTCGGAGATTTCAACGCACATAACACTTTGTGGGGAGACTCACGTTGCGATGCGAGAGGTCGCCTAATTGAAAATTTTCTGTTCTCTTCAGGCGCATCATTACTTAACAAGAAAGAGCCTACGTATTACAGCGTTACACATAACACATATTCATCCATTGACCTAAGTATAGCATCGAGTACACTAATGCCATACCTGGAGTGGTCCGTTCTCAAGAACCCCTTTGGGAGCGACCACTTCCCAATTATGCTAGGCTTAACAGAACAAGATAGATGCTCGCCACACGTTCCCCGATGGAAGCTTGACTCGGCTAACTGGGAACTTTTTCGACAAATAACATATTTAGGCCGGGATGACATTGCCTCTTTTAACATAGACGATGCTGTGGCGTATATAACAGGCTTTATCATTGACGCTGCTGAAAGGTGCATACAACAATCTAATGGACTGGCTAATAAGCGTCGCCTGCCATGGTGGAACGAGGAATGCCAAAAAGCACGTAAAAAGCAAAACAAAGCCTGGGGATTGCTTCGCAACTCCCCAACAGCTGAAAACCTGATAAATTTTAAGCAAGCAAAGTCGCAGGGCAGGAGAACGCGCAGACATGCTAAAAGAGAGAGTTGGGAAAAGTACATCTCCAGCATAAATTCGTACACCGATGAAACGAAAGTCTGGAATAGGGTAAATAAACTAATAGGCCGGGAGTCACATCCCCTACCCTTAGTAAGTAGCCAAGGTGATAGCCTGGAAGACCAGGCGGATTGTCTAGGTGAACACTTTGAATATGTATCAAGTGAATCGCACTATACAGAAACTTTCCTGAAGTTCAAAGAACGCGAAGAACGGCAGCCCCTTAACCGCAAAGGTTATTCGAGTGAGGCTTACAATCGACCATTTACCTTAGCCGAACTTAAAGCATCTCTCACATGTTGCAACAATTCGGCGCCAGGTGGCGATCGTATTATGTATGAAATGGTTAGATACCTACACCCTGAAACACTGAAAACACTCCTGTCTCTTTTTAATGCCATGTGGGCGGCTGGGTGTATCCCGTCCTCATGGAAAGAAGCCATAGTCATCCCGATACTTAAACAAGGCAAAGACCCGTCCTTAGCCAGCAGCTACAGGCCAATAGCTCTAACAAGCTGCCTGTGCAAGCTGTATGAGAAAATGATAAACCGGCGTTTAATCAGTTTCCTAGAAAATAACGAAACACTAGACCCCTTCCAGTGTGGCTTCCGAGAAGGTAGGTCGACAATAGACCACCTTGTTCGCATCGAGGCAAACATCAGAGATGCGTTTATTCATAAACAGTTTTTACTTTCTGTATTTATAGATTTAGAGAAAGCGTACGATACGACATGGCGCTTCGGAATTCTGCGAGATCTTTGTGCGATGGGGGTCCGTGGTAATATGTTAAACACAGTCGAAAGCTACTTGTCTAACCGCACGTTTCGCGTAAGAGTGGGCAATGTTTTATCTAGAACATTCACCCAGGAGGCTGGTGTGCCACAAGGGGACGTGCTTAGTTGCACACTCTTTATTGTAAAAATGAACTCCCTGTATACAGTTATTCCACGCAGCATGTTTTATTCTGTGTATGTTGATGATGTACAGATAGGTTTCAAATCATGCAACATTGCTATCTGCGAACGACAGGTACAGCTTGGATTAAACAAACTGTCTAAATGGGCTGATGTAAATGGATTTAAAATAAATGCAAAGAAAAGTACGTGCATACTTTTCTCAAACAAAAGAGGCATGACACCAGTGCCAAATCTCACGATTAATCAAGAGGAACTATCCGTGAGCAGTGAGCATCAATTCCTGGGACTAATTCTAGACTCGAAGCTTTCCTTTATCCCCCATCTTAAATATTTGAAGGCAAGGTGTCTGAAGACGATGAACCTTTTAAAATTGTTGTCGCGCACAACATGGGGTAGTGACCGAAAATTCCTCCTTAACTTGTACAACAGTCTTGTCCGCTCACGCCTTGATTACGGAGCTATAATTTATAATTCTGCAACGTCAAGTGCATTAAAAATTCTAGACCCCGTTCACCATCTGGGCATCCGCCTCGCGACCGGTGCTTTCCGAACAAGTCCGATCCAGAGCCTCTACGTAGAGTCGAATCAGTGGTCACTTCATCTGCAGCGTTCATATAGTAGTTTTACATATTTTCTTAGAGTACACGCGAACATTGAACATCCCTCTTATTCAACCATAAACGACATGACCACTGCCACACTCTTCGAAAATCGACCGGCATCGAGAAAACCGTTCTCTTTGCGTGTGAGGAATCTTAGTGAGGAAATGGGTGTTCCGTTGCTTGAACACTGTCTTATGGCTCCAGCGAAACTGTTACCGCCGTGGCAGTGGCAGCTCAAAGAGTGTGACACATCATTCGTAGAGGTCACTAAGCACGCACCAGAGGCACATATCAAAATGCATTTCCTTGAACTCCAGTCCAAGTACACATGCCCAGAGTTTTATACAGACGCTTCTAAGTCACGTGACGGGGTGTCGTATGCAGCCGTCGGCCCATCCTTTTCGGAATCCGGTGTACTCCACCCGGAAGCAAGTATCTTTACGGCTGAGGCTTATGCACTATTGTCAGCTGTGAGGCATATAAGAAAATCTAAACTTCAAAAATCAATCATATTTACAGACTCTCTAAGTGTCGTAAACGCTTTAAAGTCACCCTGTAAACAGAAAAATCCTATACTCATTGAGCTCTATTCCGTACTGTGTAGAGCGTATGTATCTAACCAGCATATCATTATATGCTGGGTGCCTGGCCATAGAAGCATTGAGGGTAATGTGCTAGCTGACCGAATGGCTACGTCAATAACATCGCACGCTACCAATCCTACAGCCACTGTTTCTGCAACAGATTTGAAACATTTCTTGCGTAAGAAATTGCGAAGCCATTGGCAACGCCTGTGGGATGAAGAAACAAATAATAAGCTTCACTTGATTAAGCCACAGTTAGGTTTCTGGCCCTCCGCAACGAGAACACGGCGAACTGATGTCCTGTTCTGTCGTCTCAGAATAGGTCATACATTTGGCACCCATAGTTTTTTGTTGACCGGGGATGAACCACCAACCTGTGGTAGATGTGGTGAGAGGCTAACCGTCCTCCACGTTCTCCTGGAGTGTCGGGATGCCGAAGCAGATAGAAAAAAACATTTCCCTTTAGCTTACCGCTATCATGTCCCTCTGCATCCCAGTATGTTTCTTGGTGAGGAACCGCTGTTTAGCACCAAAGCAGTCCTCGCTTTCTTAAACGACGTGGTACTGCATGTTATAAGCCCAATAAACTCATAGCAGATCCTCCCTCCAGAGGATGCTGCTGTGATAGTAGTTTTGTATAAGCACATGCCTCCAGGCCCTTGTGGTTCAAGGGCTCTGTTTAGGCAGTAGTGCTTCTGTCCAATTACTACATTTTAAATATTTTAAATATCGTGTCACTCTTTCTCAATGCATTCTTCATTTCATAGTACACCTCATTAGTCATTTGCATGATCTTAGTACCTGTATATTTTACGCACTTTACAGCGATTATTTTTAGGCCCTTTACAGCCACACTTCATCCACTTCTCAGAATTCATCGCTCCACTGCACACTCACAAACACTGGCATGGCGCTCTTTGGCCATAACTGGCCCTTGCGCCATAAAACACCACACATCATCATCATCATCATCAATCATACCGCCGGAGAACTCCTCCATCCCTAGAGACAAAAGCGCCTTGGAAAAATCGGAAATATTAGGGGGAAAACCATGTATTTTTTGTTTTTTTTTCAGCACGGAACAAGGGAATTATACTTCATTTTCGGCTGCGCAGCCTACAATTCCAGAAGTCATCACGAAATAAAAAAAAACAGTAGCTCATTTCTGAAATGTCTTCAATATATGCTTTACGTTTCGATTAGAAAACGTACCGTCGCTTTCATCTGTAGCGGAGCACGGGATGCCACATTCGTTTTGGTCCAGGACTGGCGTATGGGACTCCGTAAAGCACGTGGAACCGTAATCCTGGTGCAAGGCCGTTGCACTAATCTGCCGGCAACACCTACAGCTTCTAGGCTGCTGCAGGTTTCTTCACCATTTGCCTGTGGTGAACGAAGCTGCTTTTGTTTGTAAATGTTCACAGAAAGCTTCGCACGTGATTCACAAGCAAAAGTGTTCTAAAACTGTACGTACAATCTCATTTGAGTGTGGAAGCAGCCGCGATTAATTACAATGCAAGTGTGTCGAGCGAGAGTGACTCGAATACCGAGTCACCTTTTACGCAGGTAGCACATTAGCAATCTTTCCTAGAAGAGAACAAGGTATTCATTCTATTATCTTCACTTTCTCTAGTTATTATTGTGTGTAGTTAAGGACCAATTTTTTTATTGCTGTTCCAATAATTAAAACCTATTTTAGGGAAGTTGAATTTTTTTCTAAATATTAACCAAACTTCCTGAAAAGAAAAACAGGAAACAACAGTTTTTTTTCTCCCATTCAAAATTGCCGGAAATTTTACATCCCTATCCGTTACAGCTCCTCAGTGACTGTTGACATTCACCTTCTCACGTATCCTCCAACTATTATTGCGGTCTGCGTTAGGGACTGCAACACATTGTTAAAAATTCCCATGGGCTCAATTTTCTATATTGCACGGTTCTCCCCGCAGCGTGACGTATGCGTGACGTAGGCCTCAAGTCGCTGCCGCTAAGACGACGATCAGGATTGGATCTCAGAACAGAAAGCAATCTTGAAGTTTTGCCTAATAAATTGTGGTCAAACCAGTCAGCCTAATGCTCTTGGTCAAACAATATAGTTTTATTATTAATTAAATATCAAGCCACCGGCTCAAACCATTACATACGTTCCAACTATACACTCTTAGCACGGTAACGTTTTCTAAAGGGGTATATTCTCAGAAATTTGTGCACCTATAAAGTTACACAGTAACCTTGATTTAAGTAACCTTTAATAAAGGGCATACTCTCACAAATTTGTAACCTATAAGTTAAACATAAAATTGTAACCTTTACTTTACTAAAGGTTACTATATTGTAACCTTTAGTATAGGTACACGTAGCCTTTATGTATGTAACCTTTTGTGTAGACATAGTCTTGCAAGGCTTTACACGTGCGTCCTTCTGCGCATGTCCATGAATGTAGGACATTGATTCTTCGGCAAACCACCAAACTTCAGCGCAATGCACTAGCGTAACTCACTGAGCAAAACTTCATAAAAATTCTACTTCAAATGATCGACCGAATGTTTACAACTTTCGGTTACCAACGTCAGGAGGATACTCGCTTCTGAAAATATAGGCATTTAAGACACTTAGTCATAACTTCTCTGGTGCGTTATATTAGCGCTTTGGTCAAGGTTAAAGCACTGCTATAACTCAGCAGGGAAATTACGACTAAGTGTCATAAAAGCTTTTGTTATCGGAAAAAGGTATCCTTTCGATGTAGCTAACGGAAAGTTGCTGAACCTCGGCTGGTCTACCGAAATACAATTTTTCTGAAAACGCTGCTGAGTGAGTTACGCTAGTGCTATGCATTGAAATTCAATGAGTGGCCGAAAGAGCAATGTGCCAAATTCATGTGCATGAGCAGAAGGACGCGCGGGTGACGACGTGCAAGACTGGATACCTATACGAAAGATTACAAAAAAAAGGTTCCTAAAAATGGCCGCAGGGGTTATGCCCTAATTTCTTCGACATGACTCATTGTCTAAAACTAAAAAAAAGTATTCAGGACTAAAGACAAAATGACATTTGATTGCTGTGAAAACTTCATAGCGGCGACAGACAACATTTGCACGATAGTCAATAAATTTGGGGACAAAATTTTACTAATTAGCTTTTCTTGCGTGTCTTAGGGACATGTAATTACATATTGAAGGCAACCAGTACTGAAAGAATACGAATTTGCGATAATTGTGCCTGGCACCAATTTAGAGAAATTGAATCTGCAATGAAGTGCGTTGCTGTTTCAGTTATTCTTTCTGCACAACCTGCAGCAAAATTCTGTAAATATTTGAGCTGGAAAAGCAATGCATTTTATGGCATGTTTGCTGCAAAATTCTGTAAATAAATCAACTGGAACCGCAAGGTATTTTATTGCATGTTCGCAGTATGTGTTTTTGAGACTATTCTGCGGCAGAATGCTTCCAGCAAACGGATATGGAGTGCTGATTGGCCAGCTCTGCCGTTAACCACGATTGTTTATTTACATGCTAATCAGTCAAAGATTGGTAATATTCGTACTACTGATGATTATTCGAGTTTATTGGCGCAATTCGTACTAATGATTATTGCTAAAATTTCGTTGCGTTGACTAAAACTTGTTCCGCAGAAATCAAGATTCGTCTCAAATTCTCTTTTTTTAATATTCAAGGACACACTGGTTAACAACGTGTAAACCTTTGCCACCTTGCTATTTTACAGCGTAGGTCATTTCCACAAGGCAGCTTCCAGGAATTAGTATAGAATGCACGATGCATCAAGACAGTTGTACCTTTTGAAATAAGCTGGCACATACTTGGTCATTTTGGATTAAATGTGCAATAATTGATGAAATACACAGTATGTTGCTTTTGTATAGGTGAATGCATCGTATACAGGTTCGTCCCACAACATATTTCTTTGCTGCGGGCCATCTTGAAAGTTTTTTGCAAAAAGTATCATGTCGTCATCCCATGATAGTGAGATTTCTAATAATTATATTTTGCACAAGTAGAAAGTATATCTGAAAAGGCGGAACATTTCAGAATGAATACGCATTTCAGCATGCAACATCTCTTGTATCGAAAAAAATCATAGACGTATGAGACGGCAGCACCCACATTCTGGAAATGATGTGAGTAGCAGCGGTGAGAAGGAAAGCTGACAAAGTGAAAATGTCATGATTACTTTATTTGTATATACAAAACAAGGTAACTCAAAGCTTTCCCTTCACAAGCAAAAATACATTTTGCCTTGGTCTGTTGTCTTCGTCACGGTCACGAAGCAGTAATGAAAAAACCTCCGACTACAGCGCTGCCTAGCAGCACAAATTTCTACAGCATCACGAGGAATAGGGCAAAAAAAGAGAAATGTGGAAGGTTCGTGTACAATAAGTTAAAATACAAATAGATATAGGTTTTAGACTTCCATAAGCAGGACGATCTCATCCCTGTTGCGAGCACAATCATCTCTCTTTGCTGTTAGTATGTCAGTTGCTAATTCTCCGATCTCCTTGCTGTGTAGTGGAGCCTACAACGACAGAAAAGTAATTTTAGAATCTCATGGTTACTTGTTAGCGTCGCCCTGCAAACAACAGTTATTACCATGTAATGAAAGAGACAAATAAGCCAGAAACAGATGAAAAACTACCACAGAACAAATAATTAAACACGCCTAAGGTGAATATACTCTTCTGTCTATGAAATGTCAGTAACAATAAAAATTAAAAAATTAAAAACTGAACAAAAATGAATTCGCAAGTCAGTTCGTACTCCCCTCCAGTAGAAGTACAAATAGCAACACCGCAATAATGTGACAGTTTAACAGTCAAAACGCAATATCAAGTGATTACAAACTAAATATCAGCACAAAACACCAGTTCCGTGCATGAGGTCAATGTTGTGCGTCCGGACTTAAGTGCAACATAAACTTGAGATTTAAGAATAACCAACACGGTGACTCATAGTGATAAAAAATATTAAAACGACAATGTTTATCAAACGAGCAAGTAGTTTCCTTAAATAAAACTGAACAGTGCGAGCATGAGCATGAATTGACAGTGATATTTACCACATACACACACCAGCAAATAATAGTGGAACAGGAAGCATTGCTTACCTAGGTCAAATTTATTGCTGTCTTCGGCATTCATTACAGCACTCACAACACAAACGATGCTCACCAATATCAGGTAAGCGAAGAACTTTTACCATTGGTCATCGGCAATGCGTCTCGTCGCAGCGGCCACGCAGCACGCCATACTGTCCCTGCTCCACGCCCGGCGTCATGGCTTCTTTTTAGCGGCGCGCGCGCCTTTAGGAGTCTTTTTAGTAACTGTACCACCCGTCACGAGTGACTCAGACACACAACACGCTTGGTAAGCGCACGCCACCAAATCCGAGAGCGGAAAAACGTGCATAAAGCGATGAAACAAAGCGCGACACGACCGTTTCAAAACGACACCACCGGCGATACTCTTCCCGGCATGCATCGCGAGAGCTGCGCAATGCGAAGGAGATATGACAGCGCTCATGTTTTGCTGAAGCTGAAGCTCGTTTGATTACGCCCGGCATCTAGCGCAACTAAAGATAATAATCAAACTATAGTTCCGTCAAAGTATCACAGGACGATATATATATATATATATATATATATATGAAGACGCTAATATTGTAATGTTTCAGGATGTTGCTGTTTGCTTGTTTTTGTATGTTTTCTCCCTGCTCATTTGGCCGGCCGCTATTGTGGCCTCCCACCGCGAGCGCACGTTCATCTCTCTACGAGACCTTACTGGAGCGGCTGTCGCCCGCTGTCATGTGAATGAAACGGCGTCTTTCTCGCGTGTTAGTGAGCGGGCAAAATTGTTGCGTGTCTGGCGTTCTCTAATGAACCCAAAATTTGCTGTAATTTAGGAACCACTCCACCTAATACGTCAAATATACAAAAAAGTAAGAAAAGAAGAAAACGAAAGCGCGGGGGCCTCAGTTGCAGTGCACAAGTAAGTCTGATTACGAAGCATCTTTCTCGCCCTGCAGATTAGTTATTCGACCTGCTCTACAATTTGATTCTGTCGGTCGCCGAGATTTTACAGTACTCTAGCTTGCGCCCACGTGCGACCTTCAGTGTGCGCCCGCTGTTAGTGGGTTTCGCGTTTCAGGAGAATATGAAACAAACGTGAATATAGGGAGCATTGATACACAAGGAAATAATAAAAAAATATTGGCTACGAATATACATTCAATCACCATAATGCATCCGCTTTTAGTTTTTGTGCAGGTACACAAGTCTATGTTTTATACCACAGCCTAAAATGCCTGCAGTGGTAGCGGAGGGCTTTCCATCACATTAAACCGTAGTTATAATTCATGCCACAACATCGTTTGCCACAATATTCTCCGATGTATGTTCACTGTTGCTGTAGCTTCCTTTTAGATTATAATGGCACGGAAGGGGACGAGGAGGACGAAATGGCGGACCTGGATGAGACCCCGACTGATGCCGGTGCCGTCGGGCCAGCCACCACAACTAAGCACATCAGAGGCAAGCTAACTGCCAGACTAGCTTCCTTTCGAAAAGCGAATTATGGAGCTGTTCTCAAGGATAGAGGAACGAATTACACACTTAGAAAGACCCAAGATCCAGCCCAGAGGCAGACCCTTGGCGTCGGCATAGCAGCCGCAAGAAATCCCAAATCCCGGAAACGGTGAAAAAGGGCCATTCTATAATCCCCAATAATCAAAATGGCGAACGGAAAAGACCTAAAGATTTGGCAGTGGAATTGTGCGAGTTTCCAGAGGCGCAAAGCCCCCCTAGGACAACTCATCAGATCAATAGCGAATAAACCGCACGCGATTCTGTTACAAGAAACGTTAAGCGGCGAAGAAATCTCCTGCCCAGGGTACCGCGCGATAGCGGACAAGGAGGAAAGAGGTAGAGGTATCGCCATTCTAATTAGGAAAAACATATCCTTTATAATGCACGACGTTCCCTCATACAAGGCAGGACTCGAAGATCAACTGTTGGAAATCATACCGAGCAGAACAAGCGACGCGAACGTATTTATTCTTAACGTATACAGTTCCCCAGCGGATAGAAGAAGGGATTTCAGGGCGCGTCTGGTCGCCGCGGTACGCACGGCGAAAGACGCATCCCTGATAGTCGCGGGAGACTTTAACGCCCCCAACATGGAATGGGGATATGGTTACTCAAGCATCAAGGGCACGAACCTAGCTAACACCGCCGCGGAGCTCGGATTAAAGTTTATTACAGATCCCAGCCTCCCTACCAGAATCGGCAATTCGGTCAGTCGTGACACGACACCCAACCTCACTTTCCTCCGAAGCGCAGAAGGACGTGGGACAACCTCCAAGAAGACCTGGGCAGCGATCACCGTATTCTAGAACTCCTAGTGCGCGTAAGCCCCAAACAATTCAGGAAGTACACGTACGTGGACCGGGACCTGTTCCGCAAAATCAGAGGCGAAACGGCCCCACTAAGCGAAACCTATACAGAACTGATACAAAATCTTAACAGCGCGGTAACACAGGCGACCAAAGAAATCACTACAGACATAGAGGCACCTAAAATGGATTCGAAGCTTGCCCATCTCCTGGAGGCAAAGAATGCCCTCTTGGATAGGTGGAGGACCTGTAGACTCCACCGCAGACTAAGGGCGAGAATCGCGCGCCTCAATAGGGAAATCGAGTCCTACTCATCTCAAATCGCCAGACAGCAATGGGATGAAACATGTGCAGAAACAGACGGTCGCATGCGAAGGGGAAGTAAATGGAGCCTGCTTAAAAATCTCCTTAACAGCGATAAGCAATCTAGGAGCACACTCAATCTCGCGTCGGATAGACTGGTAAAAAACAATTCTCTATAGGCCTCACAGAGAAGGAGGTAACCGAAAACCTAGCGTACACATACCTTCCCCTGGCCCACGGTTTGGACCGCCGGGGCGAGGAAATTGTTTACGAAGGCCATCCGGCGCCAGATCGGGACGAGCCATTTGAGACGTCCGAAATCAGACACTTCCTGTACAGCCTTAACAGCAGATCGGCGCCGGGGCCCGACGGAGTCACGAATAAGCTCCTTAGGAACCTGGATGACAGGGCCATCGAAACAGTTTAAAGAGGAGATCAACCGGGTATGGAATTCCGGCCAAGTCCCAGAAGAATGGCGCACTGCCAAAGTAGTACTCATCCCTAAGCCGGATAAGCCACCGCACATCGACAATTTGAGGCCCATCTGTCTTACGTCCTGCATCGCCAAGGTCGCGGAACATGCGATCCACAACAGAATCGTTGCACATATTGAGAGCAGGGAACTCTTTAGGCACAACCTAGTTGGGATCAGACAGTCCCTATCATCACAGGACGCTATGCTTCTTCTCAAGAGGGCTATTTTTGATAATAAGACCCGTGATGTAAGGGGAATCCTCGCGCTGGACCTCGCCAATATTTCGACAGGGTCAAACACAGGCACATACTGCGAGAAATTTCTGCCCTTAACCTGGGAAGAAACTTTCATGACTTCACCAAATCCTTTCTGGCAAACCTCAAGGCGCACATCAGGCTAGGAACGGTTTCGGGAGGTCCATACGAGCTGGGAAACCGTGGCACCCCGCAGGGCTCGGTCCTCTCCCCGCAACTGTTCAACATAGCCATGCACAGGCTTTCCGCTCGCCTCGCCGAGATTCAGAACGTGGGACACGCCATTTACGCGGATGACATTTCGATCTGGGTGCCTGGAGGATCAATGGCCACAATTGAACACTCATTACAGAACGCGCTAGAAACCACACGGGGCTCGATCTCTCCCCGTCCAAATCGGAATTCTTGCTGTATAGACAATCTAGGCAGGGAGTCAGAAACCTCGAGCCTCTGGAAAGTCTTCCGATAGTTATCAAAGCCAAAAACGGACAGCCAATACCGAGGGTAGACTCGGTCAAAATTTTAGGTCTGCTCATCGACGCCAAGGGTTGCAACGCGACGGCTCTCAACAAGTTCTCTGGTCAGGCTGGAAACGTCATCAGAATGATCACCCGCATCTCCAACCGAAGAGGCGGGCTAAAGGAGGGCAATCTTATCAAAGCTTTCCAGGCCTTCTTCCTAAGCCACATTACCTACATAACCCCTTAACTTAATTTAAGCAGGGCAGAGAAGGCCAAATTAGACGCGCTTATAAGAACGGGCCTCAAACGTATGCTGGGACTTCCCCAGTCCACGAGCACGGAATGACTACTGAAGCTAGGGCTCCGTAACACGATAGACGAAATTATAGAAGCCCACTCGGCGGCGCAGGTTTATAGACTATCGTCCAGCAAGGCAGGAGTTAGTATACTAAACGAGGCAGGCATTCAGCCCAGGAACGATCCGGAGGATAAAGTCTGTCTACCTAAAAACGTTAGTTCCCTAATCAAGGTAGACCCAATTCTGCGCAACATTCACCCAGTACACAATGAGGGTAGAAGACGTGCGAGAGCTCAGGCAATCCTCAATCAGATCACTCGACAGGGACTACACGCTGTATTTGTAGACGCCGCTAGATACGACAGTGAAGACGCGTTCGCCCTATCGCTAGTGGATGCGAAAGGCAATCTGGTGAATGCGGCCTCTGTGCTCACCAATTCTGCTCACGAGGCGGAGGAGGTGGCTATCGCCCTGGCCATACACAGCGCACATTCTCCCCTCTTCGTCTTCTCGGACTCCCGTACAGCCGTTAGGTCTTTTTCTGCGGCGCGCGTATCGAAACGGGCGAATAGAATTGCGATCAACAAGCTCACTAATTTCAGTCAAATTGTCACGGAAGCATATTTCCACATTTCATGGTTCCCGGCCCACCTGGGAGACTCAATCCAACCGCACGGCTGCAACCCCAACGAAAGGGCTCACCGGCTGGCGCACGATTTCACGACCCGCTACCGTCAAGGGCCCTCCTCGTAACGAGGCTAGCATCCAGAAAGACCCATTGTGCGCCTTTCACGAGATCGTCTCACACTACCGCTTGGAAAGAAGGTGGTTCTCTCCTCCTCACCCAAAACTAAATAAACCACAAGCTAGCACGCTCAGAATGTTACAAACCCGCACGTACCCCACTCCGTGGTCCCTTAGCAGGATAGACCCGCACTTCCCGCAGTCGTGCCCTAAATGCGGAGCCGACTCATGCTCTTTCGATCACATGCTCTGGTTGTGCCCAGCCATAGAAAACTCTATGCTTGCCACAAAGGAGCAGTGGGAGGAGTTCCTAAGAAGCGACCACCACCACATCCAACTCCAGGCAGTCCAGAGGGCCCACGACATCGCAATGGGATTTCGCCTCCCGGTGCCATCGTGGGCGGAGCCACCGACTTGACCTGAGGGAGCCTTCGGCTCCCCCTGGCCAGTTTCCCAGGACCAATAAAAGTTCTTGTCACTGTCACTGTCACGTATGTAGTAGAGATCAGTGACGAATGAATTGCTGCTGTCTCTCTTGAGCATACGCTCGAGCAAGATTTAAATTTCTTTTTTACATTGTGAAACAAAGATCCCCACTGGTGTCAATAAAAAATTAATTTACTCCAACCGGCCTCATTGCGTCAGCCGCGCAACATATATAAGTTAGTCCCGGCTAAAAACACCACATCAGGATCGCAATACGACACAATAATAAGTAAACTTCCAATCCATACTGTAGGTCCCCTAAGCCACGAATGCCAACTCGTTTAGAGGTTACAACCTAAAGGTTACATGACATTTGGTGCTGCAGTAACCTTTAAAATAGATGCTCCGGCACATGTAACCTCTAGCCACGACGGAAATTCACGAAAACACAAAGATCAAAATTTTTTTAGTCACCGAGTAACCTTTATGTTATAAGTTACTCGCAATTATAGGTTAACATAAACGTTACCGTGCTAAGAGTGTATAGGGAAGCAGAACCAATCGAAGCTTCCAGAAAAGTATACGTGGCCTGAATGTCGCGGCTTACAATTGTAGCCACGTGCCTCTGAAGAAAAACTTTTGTCAAGTAAAAAAAATTGACAGTATACGCCTGGAAGTTGAGACAACGGGGCGATTTTATGCCACAGGCACGAGTTTTAAAATTTATTGAAGATCCGACATTGAACCGATACGTCAAGTGTTACTTTAGCTTCTCTAAACTTGCAGTGGGCTTAAGCTTACACGCCAACGGTTATTTGCACTGGTTCTACAGGATCTTTAGGTCTATATATAGGAGGAAAATGATTGCCAATGAAATGAAAGCCAGTTGACTTTAATTTGGAATGAAGTTACACATGTAACATTGTCGTGAGTCAGCGACACGGTCGGCGAAACGGAGAGTGGTCACGTGATGCGAGAACAACGTGAAGCGCGAGAGAAAAAGATGAACAAAAATGTGCGAATCCCATCCACATCCTGGCGAATTCCCCGCAGTGGGTATGCGAAATCGTAGAAGGAAATGCAAATCCAAACCTCACGCGCTATAGGAATCGATGTAAGCGAAGCTTTCGATGCTGGTTGCTTTGATTGACGATAATTATTGTTCTGCTTGTCACCTCTGGTCGTGGTGCTCACCACGTTCCTCGTCTTTCATGGCCGCGACGCGTCGTTGCATTGCCTCACGTCTTCGAGGCAACATTCATTCTCAGTCTGCATCACGTTTAGCTGCGCATCGAAGAAGCTCCTGTTCCGCGCGACGCTTGTTTCGGGCCTGGGTGTCCCCGACGCTAAGTTCGCACTTTAGAGCCATTTTGGTGGTGCGTGTTTACGTGCTCCTTCTGCATACATGGCCAGCCCGGTGTTGACACGCCAGCTCCAAGCGCTCTCTTCAGGCTATGGACGATTGTCATGTTACCCTATCACAGCCCAGCACGCGACCGCCGCAGCCCATCAACTGCATTTTTGTCGAATAGGAAAGCAAGCATAGCATGTGCCATACGCACTAACTGTGCAACGCTGTCGCGGCGGCGCCGGCCGGGATGCGCGGAGGTGAGCGACATTTGGACCAATGTTGTTGCAAGAAACCCAGCGGCGCGTCCAAGCAAGACCGTAACAGCAACAGGAGCACTCGGAAAGTCGGGAGAAGAGGGAAAGAAAGCATCGCTTTAATAAGAAGACGAAGGCGGAGGAGTTGGCATTGCGGCCTTGGACGAGGACCGGAGCAGACGCGTCTTGTTTCTAATTTACATTGTTAGTTTGTATATAAACGCACAATTTGGATCTACATTAGAACAAAATACATCACATTTAGCTGCGCGTATGTGCGCTTTCTCCGCGTGAAATGCTGACAGGAGCAAGAGCCCTTGTCAGGCAAAATGCATTTAGCTCTTGCTCCACTTTATTTTGTATTTGGAAAGAAAGAATAAACTAATGAGGATGCTAGCGCTCAGAATCTATTGGGGGTGCTCCCGTGTAAGCAGCGGTGATTTTGAGGTCACTACTTTCGTCCCGCCGGGCTTGGCAATGCAAATTTTGGTGCAAGTAGAATGGCGTTCAGAGAGCAGTTCAGAAGCCTGTTACTTGGGAGGCATTGGCTGTGATCGCAGTTTCAGTCAGAGAAAGCGTCCACAGAAAAATAAGGTACTATTTATTTAAGCCCGTTTTGAATTCATGTTAAATAAAGTTTTTCTTTTGTTGAACGTGCTTAACCATCTCCACCGTGAGTGGTACGGTGCCCGGCCTTCACAACGTACTCACCAATATAACGATGGACTTTGAAGGTTCCGAGCACTTCGTTATAAGATCGTTTGACTGTAGATGTCTTACCTGGGTGCGCACGCTCTTCTTTTTACCGCCGACACAGCACAAATTACTTACCATATGTCAAGAACGGGTGTTCTGATGCCACGTTATTGTTGCCTAAAAGTCCATATCGACTGAACTTTACGGCCACCTGCACAGCGCATATGGTAAGCGTTTGGTAACGGGATCAGGCGGACGCCAAGAGGTGATGGGGGGGGGGGAGGGAGCACGTGAGAGTGCGTGTCTTCTAGACCGACCGTAAATCCGCATGACGCGTCTGCTCGCTGCTCCACGCGCCGTATCCTGCAGGTAATCTGCAGTGAGTGCAAACGTTGGGCGAGCCGCGATGGCTGGTGTCTTTGTGTTTTGGCCTAGTTTTCGATTATGCATATTTAAATTTCGCGTTTGAGCGCTCAGACATGTTTTGGTGTTTATCTTTACAAAAAATATTTTAGTAAATCTATGCGCATAGAGGGTCAACGCAATGACTTGCCGTCTCAACATTACAATGACGAAAATACGGTGCCAAGGATTTACCTCACGTGACGTTTCTTTATTCATTTAAGGAGAGAATGTGGCAACAATGTGAGAACGTTGTAGTATTTGCGACATTTGAAATCCGCTGTGAGCTGCCATTACTTTCCTTTGAACATTGCTGTAGCTTGACAAATACAAGGGAATTTTTTATGCGTTAGCGTTTCTATGGTTACCCACCGAGAAAACTGTCCGACCGTCCGTCCGTCCTTCGCGTAAGACGATCGCTTGCAACATAGAGCCAGCAGCAGTGCTTTCGGCAGCTGTGAACGCAGACGACGATGAACGCGCGAGCACTGGCACGAGCGCGAGGGGCAGTATGGGAACGCTGGCATGATCAGCGGCATCGGAGCCAGCTGTGTAATAAGAAGACAACGAACGTGCGAGCAATGGCACAAGCCCGTCTCTGTGACCACGTGACGTGTACAATCAGGCACGCACAAGGCACACCTTAGTAAGCCAGAACTGTGGAGAAGCCATGGCTTCTGTTAGGAACGTCATCAGCGCATTTTCGTCGCATGCGACGGAAATCGTACTTCCGGTGCGATGAAAATCGGATCATGTGAAACAGCCTTTATACGGAACCTCACGGTGACGGCGATAATGACGGCGATGACGATAACGCCGACGGCAGATTTGCCTTGAGTGTCCATATAATTGTCATAGCAATAAAAGCAATGCACTGCCGAAGAACCGCGCGGCACGCCAGGCGAACGGCCGCAGAACAGGCCCACCGAGACCAAGCGGTGCCGTTTGGAGGACCGCCACTTGTGGGGCGCGTACTTCCAAAAAGCATTTTGTGGAAGACGAATTTGTTGCGGCGTGTAGCGTCTGTGACCGCCTTTGGTTCCCACCTCGTACGTCGTGAGGGTGTCGCGACCTGCGCATGTGGCGGTCCTCGAGCGAGCGTTTCTCCTGGAGGACGTGAGTTCGTTTGGGCTTTGCGCCACGTGCAGGGGAGAAATGCTTGGCACTCACTGAGATAATCGTGCAGGATGGTTCCTGCCCAAATTTGAGCGTTTGGTCGGGCTATTGAAACAACGCTGGGCCACTTCTCGCTTCTTGCGTTGAAGGTTACGTACATTTGACGTCAGGAGATGGGAATAAAATGAGAATGGACTCGTTTTACGTTTTAAGCCCTAAGGCCTCCAGCAGACTTTCTTTGAGCGTGTACATGTAAAGAAAATGTCGTCGCCGCTGGCACATCATGAGAAGCACAGAGAACACATAGAGATATTTGTAAGATATCCCTGAGATGTTATAAAAATTTGTATGAAGTTGACGAAGGAAAATTCAATTGGCGTAGACTTGTCTCCCTCATTAAAAACTCTTGTATGACAAATTTTCCAATGGGCCACCTTTCTGAACGAATAACTCCATCCTAGGGTGCGCATCTGCGGCTAGTTGCATAGGCGGCCATGTTCCGCCTCATTTAAGTTCGCTTACACAAATGTCGATTCACTTCAAAGAACCCCAGGGGGTCAAACTAATCCGCAATCCCCCACTACGGCGTGCCTCATGATCACATCGTGGGTTTGGCACGTAACATCCCGTAATCTTTTTTAATTTCAATTCTCACTTTTCCTTTATTATATTAACCATCGCTCACGGCAGCCCGATTCTGTTGATAACGTAATCCGAGTAATCAGCACTTATTTTGTAAGAACCGACCGGTCGCATTTGCCAATAATACGTGCGCTAAGACGATTTCGCTCAAACGAACCGTACTAGAGAGTAAGGATGTTTTTTTTGTGGTTACTTCTTTTCTTTTCCTTCTTTTTCCCCTTTTTTTGCTCACGCTGATGAGAGATCTCTAGCGATATTCCATGAAAGCCAGGAAGAGACTCCGCTTCGGCTGAAGCCACCGCCCTTCTCCTCTGCCGCAGTTTGAATCGAACCAATAAAATGCCGCGCATGCACGCTTCTTACGAAGATCAGCGACGGACCTTCAGACGAAACATCATGTTCGCTCTGCACAGACACGCAACGTCGACGCCGCGTGCACCACGGCGACGACTAAAGATGCGGATAGGAAACGTCTGCAGAAACGCGCAGTTGCCACACAAGTCTCCCTGAAAGAAGGTAGACACACAAAAAATAATTATGAAAGAACCAGAGCGGTATTGGTGGGCATACAACATTGCCTATTTATCACATAGAAAACTTTGAAACTCAGCGAAAACGCTGCCTATATAAATGATGATGATGATGATGATGCCTCAATCAATGGCACAACCCACTGTGGGGGATAGGCCACGAACTGGGTGCTATTATGATAGAAATTTAAAATAAATTAGCTTAGAAATAAATAAGTAATAAAAATTAAAGGAAAATGAATAAATAATTGAAGATGTGAAACGAACCGATAATAAAAGAATTAAGTGGTCTATACCAAGTTAGTCAGCTTTACCTAGATAGGAGTATTAATATGAATTTAATAATTAATTAAATACAGTAAAGGATGGACGTAAATTTTGAATAATATATTGTCACCCAGCTAGTACAACTAGAATGGTTGACCAGCAACAGATAGGCAAAAAAAACACGTCAGCCTTTAATAATGGCTGGACCTCGGAGAGCGCGCGCGCAACCACGAACTTCGTCGTTCTCGCCTCAAGGGGCCAGTGTCACCACGCGCCAACTTATTTCGCGTCATTGCTCCCCTCTCTAAAGCGACCGACCCGGTCGCTTCAAGGGCATGGGGCGCGCAATATGGGCAAAGGTGCCAACATGAAAAAAAAGAGACATACAGGAATGTACACAATGCTGAAGCGGTTTGTGAGAGTTGCTTATCCCTCGCGTGCGTAGTACGGCTTCATCCGTACTACGTGGACGACTTCAGCACGGGGACGGCGTCGGTTCGAACTAGGGTCAGAGCTTTGAGGCACCACCTCATAGTTCACATCACTGAGCCGGCGTACGACTTCGTAGGGGCCGAAATAGCGGCGCAACAATTTCTCCGAGAGCCCACGGTGTCGGATAGGTGTCCACACCCACACGCGGTCGCCTGGTGAGTACTGGACGTTCCGTCGGGTCCGGTTGTAACGGCAGGCGTCGGTATTCTGCTGGGTGCGGATGCGATTCCGAGCAAGCTGGCGAGCTTCCTCTGCTTTTTCGACGAACTCTTCAGTGGTGTCATTCCTTGTGGTTCCGTGGTCTACCGGGAGCATGGCGTCTAAGGGGGTTGTAACTCGACGTCCGTAAACGAGCTCGAATGGTGTAAACTCGGTGGTCTCTTGCACAGCGGTATTATAAGCAAACGTCACGTATGGTAAAATTTCATCCCATGTCTTGTGTTCCACATCAACGTACATGGATAGCATGTCGGCCAATGTTCTGTTCAGGCGCTCTGTTAAGCCGTTAGTCTGGGGATGATAGGCTGTGGTCCTTCGGTGGTCAGTATGTGTCAGCGTGACGACTTGTTGCAACAACTCCGCTGTAAACGCTGCACCGCGATCAGTAATGAGCACAGCGGGTGCACCGTGACGAAGCACGATGTTGTGGACGAAGAAGCTGGCGACTTCAGCAGCAGTTCCCCGCGGCACAGCTTTTGTCTCCGCATAGCGAGTTAAATAATCGGTTGCCACGATTATCCACTTGTTTTGCAAGGAAGACGTGGGGAACGGACCAAGAAGGTCCATTCCCACTTGTTGGAACGGCGCCGGAGGCGGATCCAAAGGCTGAAGGAGGCCGGCTGGCTTGACGGGTGGCACTTTACGCCTCTGACAGTCACGGCACGTTCGCACATAGCGCTGAACCGACGAAAATAGGTGTGGCCAATAGTATTTCTGCCGTATGCGCGCTAATGTCCTCGCGAAGCCTAAGTGGCCGGCACAGGGATCGTCATGACACGCCTGTAAAACTTCCTCGCGCAGCGCCGTCGGAACGACGAGAAGAAACGTTTCTTGGCTGTTCTCGAAATTTTTCTTGTACAGGACATTGTTCCGCAGGCAGTACGATGTCAATCCTCGTGAAAGTGGGCGTGGGACAACAACGTCGGCTCCCTCGAGATGTCGGATGACTGGAAGCAGTTCAGAGTCTGCACGTTGGTAGTCAGCCATGCGCACCACGTCGACGACACCAAGAAACGGCATATCTAGCTCCAAGTCGGAGGGTGTCAAGGGAATAGGAGAACGTGATAAGCAGTCAGCGTCGCTATGCTTACGGCCCGATCTGTAGACAACAGTCATGTCGTATTCCTGGAGGCGGAGGCTCCAACGAGCGAGGCGACCAGATGGGTCTCGTAGATTGGCAAGCCAGCAGAGCGAATGGTGGTCACTGATCGCTCGAAATGGCCGGCCGTATAAGTAAGGTCGGAACTTGCTGATGGCCCACACGACTGCTAAACATTCTTTTTCGGTGGTTGAATAATTAGCTTCTGCTCTTGTGAGACTACGGCTCGCGTACGCAATTACACGTTCTGCTCTGTCTTGCCATTGAACCAGAGTAGCACCGAGTCCTACGTTGCTTGCGTCTGTGTGAATTTCAGTTGCCGCGGTGTCATCAAAATGCGCCAGCACTGGAGCGGATTGAAGGCGATTGCGCAATTCGGTGAAGGCCTGCTCTTGGGCTTCCGTCCAGGCAAAGGGCACATCTTGTCGCGTCAGTCTCGTGAGAGGTTCAGCAATCCTCGAGAAGCCTTCAACGAAACGGCGGTAGTAAGCGCAGAGGCCCAGGAACCGCTGAACAGCCTTCTTGTCTTTAGGGTGAGGAAACTCGGCAACGGCAGCTAGCTTTTCTGGGTCTGGTCGTACTCCTTGGGAGCTGACCACGTGGCCTAAAAACTTGAGTTCCCGGAAGCCAAAGTAACATTTTTCAGGCTTGATGGTGAGGTTTGCCTTGCGTATTGCGGTAAGGACACTTCGTAGTCGGGTGAGATGTTCATCGAACGTGCTAGAAAACACAACAACGTCGTCTAGGTACACTAGACACGTCTGCCACTTTAGTCCGACGAGTACAGTGTCCATCATTCGTTGAAACGTAGCAGGAGCGGAACAGAGACCGAAAGGCAGGACTTTAAATTCGTATAGCCCGTCGGGAGTCACGAAGGCGGTTTTTTCACGGTCACGCTCGTCCACTTCGATTTGCCAGTACCCTGACTTTAGGTCTAACGAAGTAAAGAACTCAGCATGACGCAGACGGTCCAAAGCGTCATCGATCCGTGGCAGGGGGTAAACGTCGCGTTTGGTGACTCGGTTAAGCCGTCTGTAGTCAACGCAGAAGCGGAGCGTGTTGTCTTTCTTTTTTACGAGTACGACAGGCGACGCCCACGGACTTGTCGACGGCTGGATGACGTCATCATTGAGCATTTCTTCAACTTGACGCTTAATCGCCTCCCGCTCCATAGGTGACACGCGGTACGGGTGCTGACGAACAGGCCGCGCCGACTCCTCTGTAACTATCCGGTGTTGCGTAATGGAGGTGCGCTGGACTTTAGATTCTGTGGAAAAACAGCCAGAGAATTCTGTCACTAGGTCCAGTAGCTGATCCTTCTGTGCATCTGCTAAGTCAGCATTGATGTGGACGCGGGTACTCAGGCTGGCGTGAGTTGTTGCATCCGGTGAAGTCACCTGTAACGTGCCCACATCGGAGAAGTCAGCAATGTCGTTCAGAAAGGCCACAGCTGTACCTTGAGGGACGTGCTGATACTCATGGCTGAAGTTTGTCAACAAAACTTGCGAGCACTTATTCTGTATTCGAACAAGGCCCCGGGCGATGCAGATGTGTCTTTCGAGCAACAGCTGGATATTTGCCTCGGCAATACCCTCATAGTCGTCGAATGCGTCGCAGGTTACGAGGGTCAATACGCTGCTCCTTGGCGGCACCGTGATGTTCTCGTCGACAATCCTCAAGGCGTTGACATACGTGTGGTCAGTGCTGCTCCCTGCTAAGGCCTGCGCCGTTGAAAACGTTACCAGCGACTTTTGTAAGTTTATGACGGCTCCATTAGCCTGCAGAAAGTCCATTCCCAGAATTAGGTCCCTCGAACAGCTTGGGAGGATAACGAAATCTCCGAGGTACATAAATCCACGAATGCTCACTCGCGCTGTGCATCTTCCTACCGGGGTTAGCAGATGGCCTCCTGCAGTGCGAATCTGCGACCCAGTCCACTCGGTAGAAACTTTCTTCAGCTTGCAGGCAAGGTCCATGCTCATAACTGAGGTGTCCGCTCCAGTGTCGATTAACGCTGTTATTTCTTCGTCGTCTACGGTGACGGGAATGTTCGACGTTATTACCTCTCGTACGGTGTTTGACTGCGTCTGTACGTCTGCGTCGTTCTGTTTTCGTCGTTGTGGTCGTAGTGGAGGATCTTGCGCACAGTCGTCGTCAGCGGCCTCACCTCCGGAGGTCGCTGAACTCAGTTTTCCCGAGCCGCCGGGCTAGGCGAGCGGCGTCTGAGAGCGCCGCGAGAGAAGGCTTGGCTTGGTGATGGTGACCTGTAACGAGCAGGAGACGACGAACGGGGCTCGTGCCATCGTTGATCACCATTGCGACGATTCGCGACGAAACTCTCTATTTCCGGCGGCCGCTCACCAGGTCGTGGACGAGGTGCATTTGGGGCGAACCCTCGGAGCCCCACATGACGATACGGACACATTCTGTAGATGTGCCCGGCTTCGCCACAATGGTAACAAAGGGGCTTGTAGTCAGCGGTGCGCCAGACGTCGCTCTTCCTAGTTCTTGCTTCGGCCATGTGCGGTGTGCTGCGAGGCCTGAAGCTAACGTCCAATTGCTGAGCGAGGTGCACCATGCTATACGCACTTGAGGGTGGTGGACGGCGTACTGCTTCGGCGTAACTCAGTTCAGGGCGCGTTCTCTGCTGTGGTGCCTCGTACTGTTCAGGCACATGGACGGCCTGTCGGACCTCGGCGCGCACCATTTCCGCAATGGAAAGTTGTCCCACAGAGGCAGCGGTCGTCTGCATCTTCTGCAGTTCCTCCTTGATGACAGCCCTGATGAGTTCTCGCAAGGCGCCGACGTCGTTGCCTAGGGTAACGGCAGAGAGCTCCCTTGAAATCACGGCGTCGCGGTTGTATTGCCTGGCCCGCTGTTGAAGGGCCTTTTCCATGGTGGTGGCTTCGTCGTGGAACTCTGCCACTGTCGTCGGCGGATTTCGAATGAGGCCAGCAAAGATGTCCTCTTTCACGCCGCGCATTAGGTGGCGCACCTTCTTTGCTTCAGTCATAGAGGGGTCCGCACGTCTGAAGAGGCGATTCATGTCTTCTACGTACGCCGTCACTCGCTCATTCGGGCCTTGAATTCTCGACTCCATTGCTAACTCCGCCCTCTCCTTCCTGTCCGCCCTGGCGAAGGCATTGAGGAACTGCCGACGAAATTCTTCCCATGACGTCAGTGTCGCCTCGTGGTTCTCAAACCATATTTTAGCGGAATCTTCAAGAGCGAAGTACACGTAGCGAAGCTTACGCTCGTGTGTCCAGTCGTTGACGTTGGCGACCCGGTCAAAATGGTCAAGCCAGTCGTCGGCGTCCTCTGAAGCACTCCCGTGGAAATGATTCGGCGCCCGGATCTGATTGACGACCACGTGCGATGCTGCAGTAGCGGCAGGAGGTGGTTGGTTCGTCATTCTACTCCGTTCGGGTAGCAAACCGTGCTGTGGCTGGAGTCCTTGGAGACGTCGGCTGGTACGTACGTGCACAGGGGTAAGCTCGGCCGAACTACTCGCCGGGCTTAGGTCTGGGGTGCGCTCCGGAGATCTTAACATCGACCGTACCCAGCACCTCCACCAGAAATGTCACCCAGCTAGTACAACTAGAATGGTTGACCAGCAACAGATAGGCAAAAAAAACACGTCAGCCTTTAATAATGGCTGGACCTCGGAGAGCGCGCGCGCAACCACGAACTTCGTCGTTCTCGCCTCAAGGGGCCAGTGTCACCACGCGCCAACTTATTTCGCGTCAATATTAACACTAGTATAATTGTGATTTTGTGACATTACTTTTTGAATTTGCTAAATCTATAATTTATTGAAGAATAAATAAATCAATAATGGAAAGATGGGAAAATATTAATAAGGCAATCTTTTTGTGTCACAAAGAAAATTATAAATTGCTCGGCAAACATTCCCGTGGCCATACCCCAACACGGTGGCTCCAAGTGAGAGTATAACTGGACTGCTTAAAGGCAGTCCTAGATTGCGAAGTGGGATTTCCAAACATCGTTATCGATGATTAGAAAAGCGCCGACACGATAATAAAAAGTGATCGATGGATTCTGGTTCATTGCAGAGGTAGCATAATGGGGATGGCGCCAGACCACATATGTGCAAGTAAAAATTTAGTTGTGGAATACGGCAACGCAGACTTGTAAATGTTACTTCGAATTGCCGGTTAGGACACCACTGTCGGTTCCAAGAATAATTTAAATGTATAAAATCTGTAGAGTTTGCTAACGCGAGGGTTTTCTTGTCTTCGCTCAAGGAAAACTGTCTATATCTGGCTGCAGTGATATGCGCAGTTGCCGGCAGCACAGATATTGCCGGTCCTTTTAAAGAAGCTCGTGGTAAAGAATCAGCTATTTCATTAAGTTGGATGTCTCGGTGGCCTGGCACCCATACTAAATGAACTAACCTTAAGTGGGGTGGAGCTAATGTGTAAAACGTGTTCAAAGCTGTCGAATTTGTAGACGCGTTAAGCGCGCTGCATACAGAAAGGGTATCTGAGACGATAATAACTTTTGTGACATTTAGCGGTAACTTTCGCAATGCAAGAACTATTGCCAGAAGTTCGGCCTGAAAAACTGATGTGTAATCTGGCAGGCGAAGTGAAAACGACCAATCGAGGGATGGTGAGTAAATTCCCACGCTTGCCTTCTCTTCACACGAGGAAGCATCAGTCGCTATTACATTTATTGGGAAATGGGCCAAATAGTCTTGCAAAAGGGCATTCAAATATGTTGGTGCCAGTAGTTTTGCGTTATTGGAGAAAATGTCCGCAAATTCTATTTTAAGGCACAATGTGGACCTATCAAACGGAATGATTTCCCTAATGCGAACATTTAAAGGTGCCAATTGTGCCTCCACAAATACAACCTGCGGGGTATGTAACCGGGGCCACATGTTCTCAAAAAATAAATTTGGTTCACTAACAAATATATATTCTGTACGTATAAGAGGAGATTCATAAATCCTTAAGTAGGTTTGAACCGTAAGCATGCGGAATCTAGTGTGAAGAGAAGGTAATCGTGCTTCCTGGTATAACACGTTATTAGCAACGAATTTAGGCAGACCTAAGCATAATCGAAGAACTTCTCTTTCTAAAAGAAGAAGCGGTCTTATTTTATATTTTGCACTTCCGGAAAACAAAACACAGCCAAATTCTAGAATCGGTCGTACATACATACGGTAGATCATAATTAAAGTGTCACTTCGCATACCAGAACGCCGGTTACTGATTCTACGTAATAAACCTACAGCTCGTGTCCCTTTCGTTGCAATATTTTCAATGTGAGAACGCCAGTTAAGTTTTTCATCATATGTGATACCCAGGTACTTAAGCGACTCTACCTGTGGGATGGTTCTATGATCATATACTAATGATAAATGTATCGGTCCGGAAAGCGGAAAGACAACGACTGCGCTTTTGTTTACGTTTAGTGAGAGGTGAAGGGTGTGAAGCCACTTCTCTAGAATACATACGTACGTTTGCAAGGACATGTAAAGGGACCTTATGTCTCTTGCTGTCGTGAAAAATGCGATGTCGTCTGCATAGATATAGAGATGAACTTCCCGGCGCAGTGGAATTGGAACTCATCAAAAGGTTAAGTAGTACAGGAGACAGAACAGCCCCCTGGGGCACCCCTCTTGTCTGATCGAACTTTGTTGAAGAAAATCTGTTTTGAAAACAATAAAAACTTCTGTTTCTTAGAAATGCAAAAATCCATGTTGTTATATATTTCGGAAAATTGTAGGACTGTAATCTGTCCAGTAGTAGTGGGTACTCGACACTGTCATAAGCTTTAGCCACGTCAAGAGTCACTAACGCACTCAATTCTTCTATTCCGAGCAAGTTGAATACGGCCTACCAGGTCTACATGCGCACACCAAATGGAGAGACCAGGTCGGAAACCTATTTGGCTTGGGCTCAGTAAAGAATATTTAGATATATGATCCATCATGCGATCATATAGAACTCTTTCAATAAGTTTCACCATATTTGACGAAAGAGAAATGGGCCGAATATTGTCAAGATTGTAGCCAGCTCCTTGTTTTTTAAGTAGCGGAATAATTTTGGCTCTCCTCCACTCTTCAGGAATCCAATCATTTTTTAGAGAATAATTCACTGTGTTCAGAAGTTCCTCAGGAGACATTGCAAACAAAATTTTTAGCATGGCATCGGAAATGCCATCAGGACCTGGGGCTGAGGCAGGCAAAGATCTAACGATATTGGAAAGCTGTGGCATTGTGACTTCCACAATGTCATCCGCGATGGGAGGTCTTAATGGCCCATTTGGCAAACATGATGTTAAGCGTTGTGCTAAGCCCTATGCTATGAATTCTAATGAAGCAGATATCTCGCGTGGTGAAAGAATTACTGACGCAATATTCGCTGGTGTTGGTATGAACTTTCTATACCGAATGAATCTGAATAGAGCGTTTTTGTTGTTAGGCTTAGAGAGGAATGCATGATGTTTTTCATCATATTCGTCTTTGGCACGTGATACTGTTCTCTTGAATGTGGCAGCTGCAAACTTATCATCACTCCAGTTATTCGGAGACTGATTGTAAGGTAGTTTTTTCCAAGCGGCTTTTCGTCGTCTGTAATCCTGCGTGCATTCTGAATTCCACCAAGGAGAGTCAGTAGTTTTATCTTTGGTAACATTAAACTGAGACTTTTTATAGGAACTTTTTAATACAGCGCAAGGGCTCATGGCTTGGATGTCATCCGGCACCGTGATCTGGGAGTTGAGGGTCGCTTTTAATACACTCTGAAATTTCTGGTAATTAACAAAAGTGCGCGCCGGAGACTCTAAAGAAGTAAGAGGGCACACGATATCAAACCGAATGGGTAGATGGTCACTGTTTGAGGCAGAGTCGACTGTAGACCAGGAATTTACGGACATCCCCGAACTGGCAAATGTTAGATCCAATGCTGATTTATAAAGGCCTTGAATAAACGTAACTGCTTTCGTATTTAGGCAACAAAAATTTTGATTAATAGCCCAATCCAACAATCTCTTTCCACATGAGTCTGTTCTGAAACCCCAAGCCACATGATGGGAATTAAAGTCTCCCGCTATCAAAATTTCTTTCCTACAAGATTTTACAACGGTATCAAGAAATATAATGTCTTGAACACCTGTGGGAAAATATACATTAACTAAAGAAAACGGGTAAGGACCAGGAATATTTACATCTAATGCTAATATCTCGCACTCCGTAGATATATACTGATATGATATGTTTGCTTTGTGGCATATTTTAGTTGTTATCCAGAACGCAAGCCCTCCGCCTCTCGATGGACGGTCCAATCTAAATAAACGATAGTCTCTTATGTGGAAATCTTGGCCATTTGAGAGCCAAGTCTCCTGCAAAAGAATAATGTCGGGAGAAAATAGTGAACAAAAATATATTAAATCTGTAGCTGCAGAAATAATGGAACGGCAGTTCCACTGTAATACCTTTAAAACACCTATGATGAATTAATAGCTACTTTAGAAATCACCTGCTCTAAAATACTTTCTTTTAAAAAATCTCTCTTCGAAAGACTGTCTTTACCGTGTTTAGTGGGTTTTTATTGAGGGATAGAACTTGAAGAATTAGGGTTAGCATCTGTCTTGGAAAGACTATCTTTAACAACTTTTTTGGTTTTTGAGTGCGGGACAGAGGTGGATGAATTATCATTAGGTGATCTTGTGCGTTTCAGCGTCGGAAGACCCATTTCTACATCCTGGTTGATTTCCGACACTGATCCAGAGAAGCATCTGTTGTCGGTCTGCTGAGTTGAAGTTGATTGCCTTGTATTTTCAACGTTTTCTGCAATGATTGGCGAGGGATCTATTAGCTGCCCAGCGTTTGATGTAAGGGGATGTGGAGGAGTCTGTAAGCTAGTGTTAGAACTCGCTACAGAACTGAAAAGCTGAATCATTTGAGATATCATCACATGAGTTAGAGTCTCCGACAGGTTTGATGTTAGTCGTTCCATAGCTTTTGACAGTGCTTTTTCGACAGCTATAGCAATAGCATCGGAAAGGGTTGAGTCTGCAACCATTTGTTGGCAGGCTGTCACTCCTGCATATCCCTTAGATCTTCCCTGGACCTCAGTAACAGCATCACAGCGTCAGCAACGTCTCCTTTCGATTACTTCTATATTTTGAAGTTCCTGTGTTCTCACAAGGCAATTGGAGTAGATAGCGGGGTGACCACCACTACAGAGACAGCATTTCTCTTCTTCGGACGAGCAATCAATAAAATTGTGTTTGTCACCGCAATTACGGCAACGTGGCGCAGATCTGCAGCCCCTCACGTTGTGACCGAATCGCCAACAGTTGGCGCATTGTAGAATGCGTTGAGCCAGAGCTTCAACCTTGTATATTAGGGGCCAGACTGATTTCTGTCGGACGCATTGTTCCAGGACATGTGATTATTACCGACTCAGTTGGAGTCTTCTTATTGTCGATCACTCGGCTACACCGGTACACGGAGATGACAGCAGCCACCGAAAACATCTCCAAAATCTCTTCCGGGGTTAAACTGACGTCTACACCTCGTACAATGCCTCGAGAGCATGCAAGATGCGGTGGGACGAAACATATCACCGGATGTGAAGCGAACGTTGAGCAATTTAGCAGTTCATTGGCACAGTTGTGGTCTGGTGAGCAACATAATATACCTCCCCTGCCAAACTGGCGGACCTCTGTGATCTGTCGGAAGTGGGTTGACGCCTTCTGCAATTCCGCCTGAATCGTCTTGGGGTTCTTCATGTTGATTATAGCCCCGTCGGTAGGCACCATGGCCACGGCAACGTTGCCGGTTCCACTGCGGAGAAAAAACTCAAGCGGTAGCTCCTAGGGAGCTACCGAAGCTGACCACGGGGAAGCCCCGAGGCCAGGTGATGAGACAGACATCAAGCAAGGCTGACTAACTCAAAAACACATAAGAAGTCTTCAAACGGAAATAGAAAAAGTAACGTAAAAGAGCAAGGTGAACAAAGAAAATACCTCGCGATTCTTGACCCAAGCCCCCAAAGAAGTAGATGCTATTACGGCGGTAGAACACAGGAACGCAGGAATCGAACGACCAGCCGGCACGCGCTCTTCCGACGCGTCGGTGAGAGCTTCGAACAGCTATATAAATGCCATGCAGTAGCATTGTATTACCATACACTTTTTTTGCTTTTTTTTGCTGCTGGGCTCTTCAAGAGCCTTCAGCATGGATGGTGGCCATGAAATTCTATTAGGAGCGAAAAATAAAAATAAAAAATTTTGCCGTGACAGGAATCGAACCTGGGTTATTGCGGCCACAACGCAAGGTACTAACCACTGTACGACCACGGCTATCCCGAAGGACGTGCTCGCAGTAAAATAAGATGCTTATGAACAAAGTTTAGAATAAAAAGTCGCTGTTTCGCCCGAAAGGCGAAGCATCCAATGCGATAGAAAATTAGTGGACAGCTATACAAATGAATGATAGTAGTTTTATCGGCCGTATAAACTAAATTAACATGCGCGCAATCAAACGCGAGCGCGCGCACAATCAAACATGAACGCATCTCACTCGATGACGGTGCGAACTTGCTGTGAAAACGCTTGAGTGAGTCAGCGCAGCAGCAGCAGCGAGCGAATTGAGCTTCGTGCCGAGTCCTAACAGGAACGCCATCTTAGCCGCGAAAACGCAGGGAGGGTGGACTCTTCCACCGCCACAGATGCATTTTAAGATACAGCCGTGCGGGCGGGCGATCACGGCGCCCAACGCACCCGCCCCCCTCCCCACGGAGCCTGCCATCCGGGCGGGGCCACGCGGCTGCAGTACAACACGGCCCCTCCACCTGCCCACCCTCCTCCCGGAGACTTGCGGCCAGGCGGGAGCGCGCGGCCGCAGTAAAGCGCGCCCCTCCAACTCTCTACTTCTGATACCCTCCCTCTGGAGCGTTGTGCGTGGCTGGATGACTGCGTGATTCCTTCCCACTTGCCGCCCTTGTGTGCGCGAGCCGCGACTACCGGCTTACCGACCCATGGTTGAACTCGCACATACAGCGTATGGCGCGCGGCGACGATTTTATCGCCCAAGGCCTTTAAGGCTATTGCACATGCTGTGACTATGGCGAAAAAAATATTAGCAGTGGCTTGGCTCGGCTATGCTAGGATATACGTAGCGTGAGCTAAGTCGGCCACATCGTTCAGATATGGTAGACCTAGTGGCCTGGGCGGGTAACGGTACCCATTGGTAACGCTAAACAGTGGAATCTTCTGTTCAACGAGAAAGTTATTGCAAGTTGTACAAACCCGCGCCACGGTTTCAGCCCACTCAGGCGGCGCCGCTAAACTCAACGTTTCATTCGTGGCACTACCTACCGGCTTCAAGTCTTTCATGTGCCACAGTTTTTCACACACGCCGCACACATATACAAACGGATAGTTTACGAAGTCTGTCTCGAACGTCCGAGTCGCACTGGCGCTTTCACTAAGTTTCAACGTATAGTCAGTCAATCGGCAAGCCTCGACGTCATCGACGGCGTCTTGTTGTTGCTGCTGCTGAGATGGTCAGGCTAAAGTCCCTATATAAGAAAAGTACCGCCATCGTTTGATAAACGCCGCTTCTCTCTCTCCTGTATCTCCGATTGGACAACGATAGCGCGCGCTTTTCACTTTATATTTTTTTTCCGCCTCAGAGCCATGTTGAAAGTCCTCTGCGCAGCCGCAGTCGCCGGCGGCCGCGCGCATCTGGCCTGAAAGCTTCAACGTAGACTTTCTAGGTGATCCACCGTCGACTTGGCTTTCGCAAGCAAAAAGTAAAGAAAAAAGCAAGCGCTTTAGGAGAGGAGGCGGCGGAGGAAAGATTAGATGGCGGTACTTCTCTTATAAAGGGATTTTAGGGCGTGCACGTCGCTCAGCCTCCTGGCGACGCCGCCATGCTACACGTTCTTCCGGTTCCGCCGGTGTCTCCGCAACACGTTTAGCCTGCCTTTGTTCCTTCTTCCTACACTCAACCGCTAATTGCCAAGCAACTACTTCGGAATCCGATGAGTTAAGCTTCTCCGCTCTTCTGCGCCGCCGAGAAGCAATTTGGCTCTCCTTCTGCATGGCTACACCACACTGGCAAACGCCCGTCGCAAACGATCAAACGCCCAGCAGAAATAGTTGTACAGAAGCCATGGCTTCTGTTAGGAACGTCTTCAGCGCACCTGGTATCGCCACCTGCAGTAGTTTGCTTGCGTCATCAGTTCACGTTGCGCCGCCTCCCGCAGCAGTACGTGTGGCCACAGCACTGTCGCTTTCACCGCAATAGTGCCAAGACGATCGCAGCCGCTGATCAGTGCTAAGATTGCAAGCAGTGTTGAGTGTGAGCACTCAACACCACGTCGTTATTGCGAAGTGCTTACGCATCCTTCAGATAACTCCCTGACGAGATTCTACGTAATTTTTCTTCCAAGTGTACCGTTTCCTCGTCTTTTAGAAATCGCAGAAACTCTTTTCGCAGTTTCTGCATTCTGGCACAAACTTTAATGAACTTTTCCTCTTGAGAGCCGATCATAAAAACAACGTCCTGGGTGATGGCGACAGTGCACGTCGCATGCTTGCCCAGAATAGCACCAGCGAAGAGAAATACAATGAACTTGACACACGTGCCTTCCGCCACAGTTTTTTTGCAGCATGCAGCGTATTCAGGAGCTCTTTAAAAAATACTCTCCCTTGCAGACTGGCCAATGCTTTTCTGCATCTCTTTTCGTGAAATGCAGGCACATCCCCGTTCGCAGTTCTTGTATTTTTGAAGACAACGTTTTCTTAGCTGACTTCACACGAACTTGGCGTATCGGGGATCTGTGTATAGTGTAAGCAAAAAAGCTCGGTTGGGTGACCTCCACATATCGCAGGAACATGAAAATGGTCTTAAGTGATACTTCCTCATACTGGAAACACGTTGTAAACAACTAAGTGTATGTTTCATAATGAGCGCAATTAGCCGTAAACTGGGTGTGTGTCTCTGTGTCGCCGTCGCCTTCTGCCGTACCGCTACCCAGTCCATCTATCTAACTCAACTGCCGCGACTTCGGCCAGATGGCAAAGTGTGCCCAAGTCCGATACGGTGTCTCGATGCATACGCACTGCCACGGACGCCGGGAGGGAGGGTGCACGCATCAGGGCACGCTTTAGAGATTTCAAACACGAAAGGTAACATTGAGATGAGATGGGCAAAAGAGTCAGGTGGTGATAAACGTAGAAAAACCTGAATTATTCAAGCAAGCTAGCTAACTATTTAGTTATGTAACTTGCCATTTAGAGCTGAAGGCCGGGCTTGTTGATTATAGTTAGTTATTTGTGGCCTCCTCAATCAGCATTACCTAGAGTTCGGGACGGAGAAGAGCTGGGTCGAAGAAGCACGTCGGAGTGCGCATGCGCACTGTCGTCATTGAGCCCGCGCGGACGCAGAAAGCGGTGCTCCCCCCTTGACGCCGCCCTATAGCGTGGCGCGGTAATTCCGAGTGCGTGAGGAGTTTAGAACGGTAATCTGTGGCCACGTTGCAAAGTCGCTGTCGAAGCTAAAGAGAGGAAGCGCCAGCGCGCTGAGGTTGCGTGCGCTCGACTAACACCACCTAGGTCGACGGGCCGATGATGTAGTGCCGACGCGCTACAAGCTCGCCTCACCAAAGCACGCACCAGCCACGCCAAGAAGACGCCAGAAGCTAGCGACGACCGTGTCGGCCGAATGCGTGATTCGTATCGTTCTCGCCATGAGCACCAGGACGTCGAGCAGCGTTTGGGGCTCTAGCGGAACAGAGTCACGTGGCTTCCGAAGAATACAACGAGCGTCCCCTACGTTCCAGGGCGTCCAAGGAAACCTGATGGGGGTCGACGTACTTGCGCGTGAAATATGATACGACTAAAAAAGAAACTAAGCAAATAAAAAACCCGAAAAAGAGACAGGATAGAGACATATACCGAATATTTATTCATCGAATCATTTGATCAATGACGTACATCGATCGTGTCTTCTTTACGGTCAACACTTGGTCGACCCTTTCTTTTTCCTCTCGAGTGTAGGTTTATGAAGACTACTATCGCTCTTCATTAAAAAAAAGGACATTTCTGCTCTCAGGGCGACGTATTCGTTGGAAATAATTATTGACTACGTTAATAATTGTGCCACACTTAGAGTAGAATACCTTGTAGTGCTTCATGAATAGATTTGAATATTTCGAGTTTTTCCTTGGATGCTTTCTTTTATATAGAGAATATTCTATATATTAGCCTTGTGAGTTACAATAATGTTGGCGTCTGCTTAAATAAATATGATGTTTTAATGCGAGTTATATTTAAGCTTCTGGTTAAAGTTAACACTTTACTTTTTGCTTTGTCTCTGCGCACACAGGTAGCTTGTCTTGCGATTCATTTTTTCCCTCTTCCCAGGCACTCTGCGGCAGGTCGGTAGGTAGGTATTTCCTTCCCACCACAATTCGGAGCTCTGAAATAAAAAGGAACGCCGTGGAATCGAACCACTGCCTTGAAGCACCGCAGCCCAATGCGCTAACCGCTAGGCCACGATAGCCCGCGTACTCCGCCTGTGCCAAAGCCGACCGGCTCTTTCAACGGTTTGGGTTGTGCTTCAGGTGCCATTTTTTCGTGTTTTTAAGATGCGGAGCATATTATAGCGGCGGCCTGTCCCGCGGCGTCGTTGGCGTCGGCGTCCGTCCGCACCTCTTCTCATTCTCTCCACGCCAGCTGTGCGATAACGCCTCTCTCCCTCTCTCCACGCCATCTGTTCGATAACCCGCTTCTCGCTCCGTGTCTTCATCCGCCACCTGTGCGATAGACGAGAAAACCATCGCCTGAAGGCGCTGCTGCGCCTCCTGACAGCGCCCCCACTGTGGAAATTTCAAGCAGCGCGGTCGCTCCGCGGTGCAGTCTCCGCTTTGTTTACATTGTTTCGCCCGCGCTTGCCTTCGCTGCTCGTGCTCACGGCGCTCCGTTTTCGACGGCGGCAGATCGCCTGCTTGCTGAACAGCGATGCAAAGACTGCAGTGCGATTTCAAGACGGTTGCCGACGCCAACAGTTTTTTTCGTGGCGGCAACCTCAAGAAAGGGGAGCGTCTGCTTCCACACGCGTGTGGTGTTGAAAAATTGTGGGCGGTGATGTGACAGTAAAAGCCAAGTGCGTGTCGGAGGTGTCCAACAAGTTTGTATACGACATTGAGTTAGAGGTACACACCGAGTTTAGTCATTTAGCCACTTTTATATCTCTATGGTGGAGTCACAAAGTGGTCATGCATGCTTGCAGAGATGTGCAGAGACGGTGACGATTGCGGTTGGTTTCGTAGGTCGCTGGGCGCGCACACACGGCTGCTCTCAATTTGGCTCCCAGGGAGTGGCATCAGCACTGTCGGAACAGAAAGAACACATGCATTAGGCACCAATAAGCCAATAAAATTAATTAACGATGTAAGTACTACATATGTGCATAATGCCTTATATCATGCTGTATAAATATTTAATGTATATCATGCCTTATTGAATGCTAGAGTCATGGCAACTCATTGCATTATTGAGCAAGGTCTTTACACTGGTAATGAGAAATCACTTGTACAAACTGCTCCGCGAAATGAATCCAGGTCACGGTAACCAGTCATTACCTTGGGACCAGCAGCACGAGCGCAAGAATTAGCGAAACGTGCCTCACCAAAGCAAATCTAGTTCCTCGTCGGGCGAATGCCCCGCACCAGCAAAAGTAAGCTCACACCGATGGCCGCGGCTACTACACGAAACGAATATTCTTGGCGGGAACAGCGATGCAGGAAGAATGTGCAAGGTGGCAATTACTTTAAAACATGCTTGGATATTGTGAACCCAGAAAGCATGGCCAAGCAACAAACATAACGCGCGCGTCTCGGGCAGCAGCTTTGCGATCTGCCGCTTACCGACGCATGCGATGACTGCAGCTTGCATTAAATACGGATTGCCACCACAGAAAAGACAAGTAACGTGCAGCCCTATTTGTTGCCTGTACAACTAGGAATTTAAGTTGCATCGTTTAGAAAAAGGATATAATTATCTTGAGCCAGTCTTTGCCGATCGCGAGTGAACGAACAGTACAATCAATTAAATTCGCAGGTTTTACGTGCCAAAAGCACAATATCATTATGAGGTACGCTGTAATGGAGGGTCTCAGGAATAAATTTGAGCACCGGGGGTTCTTTAATGTGCACAAAAATCAAAGTACATGGCAAGAACTGTATTCTTGCATTTCACCCCCATCGAAATGCGGCCGCCGTGGCTGGGAATCGAGCTCGCGTCGTCGAGCTTAGCGGCGCTACACGTATGCATTTACCGCTAAGCTAACACGGCAGATTTCACTGTATGATTCAACTACGCGACACGTCTAAACAAACGGCCATGCGCTAAATACAGGCACATTACTATTGCGTTTTTATCGAGCGTCCGTGATATTGCACGCGAATTCGAAAGTACGTGACTTACTTGACTCGGCGCACTGCAGTTATCCACGCTTGTCGTCTGCCCTCCTCGTACCACCTCTCCGGAATTCTGTAGAACTTCACGGGCGCCTTTCGACTTTTTGAGGCTCTTGTGGCAATCACCAACACCACAGTATTACGTGCCACCTTTCCTGGTTAATGAGGTCGCGCTCGCCATCACGAAAACAACGCACGCGGTCGCTCGCGCTGTAGAGAACACGGGCGCTTGCTTGCCCTGCGGCGACCTTCGACACTTCCATCCTGCCGCCAGGGGAGTGGGCGGCACTGGTGCCGCGCTGGCAAACTTTAGGTTGCCTCGTCTATAGCGCCCGCATGCGCGCCTCTCTCTCCTCCTCTTCTGCGCGCCAGCTGCTTATAGACCTTTTCACAAACCGACGTTTGAGCAGCGCCATTGGCCGACACGAGCGACGTCTAGCATCGCCGCCATTTTGGACTGTACGCCTTGCGAGAGCAGGCCAGCCGCACTTCGGTTGTGCGATCTTCGCAGCGCATTATTTCGATTATTTTCTTCCGCTTCGCTTGTCTTGTGCCGCTTGACTTGTTACATGTTTCACGTGCTCGCGTGAGTGCTCAGTGTAGTGTGCCGTGGCAACAGCAAGCCGAGCCAGTGGATGTGGTGTTTCTTCGTCGGTAGCGGCGGCAGCCGCGTCTGCTTCGTCGAGACTTGGCGTGATATTCAGCGGTATATTTCATTGTTATTGCTGGGCACATGTGACCGTATCGTCGATTGAATCTGATCACCATTACGTTTCGCGATTGAGGGTTGCCTCATTTAGCGAAAGCAGGCGCGTACGTAGCTGTCGGGCAATGCTTATAGAACCAGGCGCCGGCAGCCCGACGACGCGTGTCAGTGGTTGGCAGATATGCGGTGGTTACTCCATACGCTTCCGACGCAATTGAACCGCTCAATCATGCAAAATTTATTGGATCTGGTGCGGTGCAGGGTGCTTATAACCAAATGTCAAAGCATAACGCGTGGCGATCGAGCAGCGCGGTACCTGCAGCGAACCGACGCGCGGCAGTGATCACAGATGCCAGCGCGACTGATACAGCCCAGGTGCTAGATTTTTATTTTTAGTATTTATTTATTTCTACATACTGTCAATCCCAATAGGGATTATAACTGGACTTGTTATAAAGATATATTTGTTTACATATATTTTACGTTTGTTTACCTGGGATGGCTTTTCTTTCGAATGTCTGAATTTGGAACAAGCTTTGCTCACGGTGAACCTTAACGTAGATCGTGCGCCAAGTTTGTATTGAATATATCGCGAACGGCAAGATATGTTCGTGTGCGCTATCTCTGAAGCGAAATAAGCCAATAACATTGCAGCGTTAGGGCCATCTCTGCTCTTTCTCTTGTTTCCCTTACACCGTCTCACTGTGCTATGTTCCCAATAAAGTAATGTCGAGTCTTAACAATGTCGAATAAATACATATGCATATGACTGTAAACCACTACTGACCGTGAGTGAAAAGCGCTTAGTGGTCAGCGAAGCAGTCTCTGCGCGCACGTAAGTATTTCACTTGATCGACTGTGCGAATTTCTTTTCGTTACTGTTATTCTTGCAAGCATGATGCTATTGTCCGGGTACCCATGCGAATACCGTTTTTTTACGTTCTTACTTGCGCGGGCTCATTTAGCGCATTTCTACGCCACGCACAGTTAGCGCATTATGGTTCCCGAACTCTAACACTGGCGCTAGGCCGCACTGATGAGGTTGACATGTTAGTTTTTGCATTCTCTTACTGCCCAAGCACATAGACAACGCTCAAAGATGGGTGAGCTCGATGCAGCACCACACTGTTGAAGTTAATTACCTTTATGGGCAGGGCCGCGTAGGGCGCGTGTGAACGCAGAGACAATGTTTTGGTGGACACAGGGTCTGCATACATCTCCCAGTCAAAAAATCCGTTAGGGCTATTTTGATGGACTATTAGGATTCTTGAAGGTCAGTCAAGAATTTCTACAGGCACCCTCCTAATACCAGTAGGATTCTTAAAAGTAAGTTAAAATCTCTTACGGGCAAACTTCCAATGCAATAGGATTCTTAAAGGTCAGTCAAGAGTGTCTACATGCACTCTCCCAGTGCCTGTAGGATTCTTAAAAGTCAGTCAAGAGTTTCTACAGGCACCCTCCCAATAGCAGCATGGTTCTTAATAGTCAGGTAAAAACTCTTACAGGCAACCTTCCTATGCCAATAAGATTCTTGATGTTCATTGAAGATGCACACATGTAGCTTTCGTGCACCAATAGGACGGTTACAGGTCTGATAGATTTCTACGGGCAGCACGCATATGCAAGGTAGTCTGAAACGTCCGCGCAGCAAACTGAGTTGAACGTGTAAAACGTCGTGTTAGCTGCAATAATCTGCAAAAAGCTGCAATAATCAAGGCTGCTCAGTCTTTGTTTAGTGCTTTTACTTTTAGTCACTTTTGGTTTTGCCGAAATCTGCAGGTGCGTGAGCTAGGCAACTCGCAATCGATAGGCTTTCCACCGTACAAATAGATAGAGTTGCGCTACCTTAAGAGTGTCGAGGAGAGCAGAAACTAATCGCCGCTACTTTAGCGCATGCAATTACCGCGTGCAGTAGTAGTTAAAAGCAGAATCCAGACTGCGCTACAAACTGACTTTTCCCGTTAACTTGTCAACTCGCAACAGCTCAGCGGGTGATTAGGGTCTCGATCGTACCCTATTCTTGTGGCCGCCGAGCAGCGCACCGTCCAAGCGTTGTGATTGCGCTTCTCGGTGAATTGCTTTCTTCGCGTGCACGTACGTTTTTCCGAACCGTCGGCTCTGGCAGCGTCACTGACCAACGTATACAGTGCAACTAAGGCCGCGGCGCACGCGCGCCTTTGCACGCTAAACGAACTTTCAATATAAGATCACGTCACCCCCGTGACGGCAAAGAACGGTATATTGGCAAGGCATCATTCAGTGAAGAGCTTGCCCAGAACTGGCGCAAACGGCTGTCGATTGAGGTTTTACAGTGAATGCGGGCGTATCTATACGATCATGAACTGCGCGCAGTTCACGAGCAGAATACCTTTCTTAACGCGAGCGATTGTGCAGTTTTGTGATGTATACGTGCACGAAACATATGCCAAGCAAGGAGCTTCCACAAAGTATACCTACTGTTTTTCGTTGCGTGCGGTCCAGTTGGATTACGAACGCAAAATCGTATGTCGATCGGTACACAACTAGGGATCGCGATTGTCCGGCATGCATGTGCGCCAAATGCTGCGCGAACAGACTTCCATTGCACGCCTTTCATTCTGAAGCTAGTTAACAAAATTTTCATCAGTACAGCATTTAACAATTTAACAGTTAACAAATTTTCGTTAGTATAGCCATTGGATACGGTTCTCATCTCGTTGCTGTGGGCGCGCACCGAGCAGAACGCTCGATGTTCCTGCGGACATTATTGTGTTTAGGTCTAGTTTTCAGTTGAAGCATCCATACTACAGCATAAATTGAGTATTGGTAGACATGGCGCACACCCATGCAATGCAGTTGTCACGAAATGTGTAAACTGCAAGTTTAACATATAATACACAGCCAGCAGATGAAAATGTGCTCTAGCCCCCAAACCACATATCTAGCCCCCAAATGCCACATACACTGAGAAATGCTGTTACACACGACTTATTTTTTCCACAATAAAGCTTTTATATATGCACGCAGCCCACAATTCTCTTCTGGTAAATGTTAAATGTGTTCAGTGCTTAAGCAATAGCCGCGACAAAATCTTTTTGCCAGAAGTTGTAGCAGTGTTGCATGCCAGAAATAGTATAAGAATCACCAGTAAGGTGAACAAGATTTCAGCATTTTAGTGTTTTGCATTCAAATCAATTGAAGTCAGTGCTCGCTCGCATCTCATTTACCCTGTCTACTCATCAATTTCATGCTGCCCGATACCATGGCATTGTACCAACTTGCCTGATCGGATTTCCCGCAAAATTTCAGCGATTCAAGGTTCCTAATTAAATTTAACATAGATGTTACAAGCGCTGTTTCAATACCAATCAGTGCTTGATGTAGCGATAGCTATGCCCTACAGTGCTTCGAGAAGGCTTTGTGGGAAAACGATATTTGATTGAAGAACAGGTGTCACATTTGAATTCAGGAGCAGATGTAAACAGGATTGCTATAAGGCAGGCATGCCTAAAACGCTGGATGGCTTCAGCTCTATAGCTGCAGTATGTTCAGTATATTGCACGAGTTTTCCTTTTCGCTTCATGCTTTTAGTTTTATCAAGTAGTGTTGAAAGAGCAATATTGTCTAATCGTATTGGACAGAAATATTTGAGAAAAACCATCTTCGAGTATCAAATAGTCCCAAATTATTTTTAAAAAATAGAAAAGTTCCATGGAGTCTGGCAGAAATCAATGTCTTGTTCACATTATTTCACACATGTACTGCCATTAGAGTCAAGAAAAAAGGAGCAGGACATGCCAGATGCATATATACATATTAGTGTGTAGTTATCATTGAGAGCTAAGTGCAATATAAAGGCGCATGTATTATTTTGAAGGAATCCAAACATGGAGAGATTTTCCAAATAAGGAATTTCTCTCTAAATCAAGACAGTGAAATTATAGGCAGCCTAAAACAAGACATTCTTACTCTGTATGTTCATTCGGGAACTTGCGTCTGTACAACTGTGGTTCTCTTAAATTAGAATCATTCCAGCTAATTTTCATTAGGCCTCACTTTGCATCAGCCTTTCTCCCTGTAAACTGCAAGAACTTTTGTTGTCCCTTACAGTCTTCGAATAAAGCAAATATTTCACAACTTCAAGTAGTGCATTTTTGAATCTAATAGCAAAGACTATTCGATTCATATTTGGAATTTCAAATATTCAGACACCTCTACCTTTAACTTACACGTAATTTGCTGCAAGATGCTCTCAGAAGCACTCGAGACTAAAACAGTATAGCAATTAAAGCCTTTTTCAGAGTTGAAATGCATGACAAGTGCACCAGCTGTGGGATGAAGACATTAGCTATAAAATTCTTGTAGCTTTTTGTCCTCATATATGTCGCACCTGAAAGACTTGCCTACTGGCATTGACCACGCATTTTGGATTTTAAGCTTGTTCAACTGCCCCTATTTTTGTTTAGATTCAGCTTTGATTTTTGTGATCAAGCTGCTTCTATTTCTTCAGGGGAAATACCAGTCCTTTTCTTTCTTTTTCATCTCCTTTCTTACACGGTTTATGAAGGATGCTTCACCAATGGATATATCCATCTTTTAAAGTACTTGCTGGAAGTTTAGCATGTTCATCCTTGTGTACATCCCCTTCTGCTAACATAGATTGAAGTCATTCGTGATGAACCAGCTTGTCAAATATTTTACGTGAACTATCTTAGAGGAAGTACACTATACTCTTGTAATGTATTTTTGTATCTATATTCACTCTCATCATCATCATCAGCCTATTTTGATGTCCACTGCAGGAAGAAGGCCTCTCCCTGTGATCTCCAATTACCCGTCTTGAGTTAGCCAATTCCAACTTGCACCTGCAAGTTGGAACCAGCTGAAATGAAATATTCAATCTATGGGTCTAACTACCCCATAGGCTTGCAGAAAGCTATAAAAGAAAATATCAAGGGCAGACTTGGCATGTTGGCACGTGACAGGGTTCTGCTCGCGTAAGCAATGACTTGCTCGGCACCGTCTTGCAACTGAACATGCAGCCTAGGCCCACGTTAATTGATGTAGGAGCATCCTCATCGAACTGAGCAAGTACATGCGGGGTTTGTAGGTGCCGCTGTAACTTGTCGAATACTGCTTCCTGCTCCTCTCCCCACATAAACGTGACGTCTTCTCTTATGAGGCTGGCAAGTGGAGAGGCAATACGAGCAAAACCCTTGGTACAACTCCGGTAATAGGCGCAGGGGTGCAGGAAATGTCACACGGACTGCTAGTCCTTGCAAGACGGCAGCAATTTTGTCAGGATCCAGTCTAACACCGTCATGACTGACCACATGACTGAAGAACTGAAGTTCTTCGAAGCCAAAGTGGCATTTCTCTAGTTTCAAAGTGAGTCCGGCAAACCGTATGGCTTGAAGAACGGAGAGGAGCCGTTTAAGATGTTCCTCAAATGTGGCCAAAAACCCAATCACATCGTCCAAGTATACCAATCAAGTCTTCCATTGGAGGCCAAACAGGACAGCATCCATTAGTCTCTGAAACATCGCCAGGGCAGAGCACAAACCGAAGGGGACAACCTTGAATTCGTACAGCCCATCTAGCGTATTCATGTTCAAAATAAAAGCAGCGCGAGAGACGGGCACAAACGAAGACGCAGCGCTGTGTTGTGCCTTTTTTCATTTGTCTGTATCTCACGCTTATTTTAAAAAAGACAATGTGTTCAGAAAATTCTTATTTTATTGGTAAACAAAAATTATACACAGATATACATTAACAAAGCATGGGCTAAACAACTGCCTTTAGGTGACACGATACATTGCCAGAATATAGAGGTGATAAATCAATTTTCTTAAAAATAGGTGAAAAGTTATGCGAGTCGGCCTAGGCCGACTCGCATAACATATACCCTATTTAATGTCTACGTCAGTCAGACCAAGCACTATGCAAACACCGCAGATAATACAATTAAAATATACAGACTAGCACTCAGTGGTACAGTGTCATGAATAGGAGTGCAAGAGTATTTGCATAACTGTGCAATATTATACAGAAAGTCCACAGTGTACTGGCCTAACTGTTAAGCCTACAAAAATGCACCCATGTGTCAGTAAATGTCACTTGACCTTTGTCAGATAATGTGCCAGCAGTGATAAATAACATTTATTCATTTTCTCACCATTATTGTCTGTAAGTAAGCACTTCTTGCATGAAAACCACAAGTATTACTCATGGTTCTCAAGTGCCTCTACCTATAACCATGCATGCCTCAATGTACAAAAGTTGCTGCTGTGCATGTTGAGGGGCATTCATTTTGTCAGGCACTGTACATTTTGTCATACTGTAGGTACACTTGAGATTACCATACCGAGACACTAGTCCCAACGGCTTCTCGCACCAGCCACCTCCACCTGCGCTTCAATTATACCTGCACTAAGCGTGTGAAACAGTGTGAATCAGCTTCAACCGATTAACAGACGCTGGCTTTCGTCATCCTGTGCCAGTGCCATCAGAGCACCAGCGGACAACACGGTTTTTAACCTCAGCCCTTGCTGGACCCTTTCCCTCAACATACACCTGCCCGGTGCACCTCGGCTCCTATTCCGAGATCCCTCACACTGGGTCTACAGATGTAGATTCAACATGATGCTGTCAGGGGGCAAGACTGGACGCTTCATGTACGGCAGCAGGCTTGATCAGCCCCAGCTATGTCCTCCTGCAGGCCCTGTCTACCACCTGTGTGCATTTCTTGAATCAATGCCACACACTGCCCATCCCTAGCACCACTCTCAGCCTCAACTTCAAAAGAAATGTTTGTACCGTTCACCCCAACATGGACTCCACCAGGACAGTCTGACACTATAAACTGCCGCTACGTGTACATACTTTCTTCTCATGCATCTTCTGTGTATATTATTGAATCGCACTGCATGCTAGGGGAAGAGCCTTAGCAGCAATGCGACAATCAGCTACAGCATAGCCGAGGAAGAAGAATGCTGCGAGCAAATTTGGATATGAATAAAATGCAAGCACGACTGGCCTGAGCAGCCATTGCCAAATGCTCTCAGCTCCAAGGCTGGTTGGCTTCATCAAACCGTGGCCGCGGCATCTCCTTCCGCTCGACCGCCTTCACATGCTGTTCTACAACTCTTTCTTTATTAGCAACCTACGGACATTCTTCTACACATCGTAAGAGAAGGGAATGGCTGCACTCGTTGTATGCATCATAGTTGAGCCCATATAACTAGTAATGGCCTTCGTGACATTCCCTGACCAGCTTTCTCATCTGCCATGGTCCCATTGGTTGCATCTGGTGCCCTAAAACCCGAGACCTACTTGCCATCCTGGACAGCTCACAATGAAATGCAATGCACACTTGATGAAATTGCTACCTACAAGCCATTAGTGACCTTATGGAGATGAATACGCTCACCCGCCTTGAACCCATCTGAATTACAGTAGAGGCAGGCAGCTCCTACACCTTGCTGCACCTGCCCCACGAGTGCTGCTACATGAGATGCTACATTTTCCACCCTGATGAAGTCCTCCTATAGAAATGTCTACTTCAACAACTTTCCTTAGTCCGACCACTCTTACAAGTTTAAAGGTGATTTCAGTTTGAGACAGAGCTAGACACAAACAAAAAGCAACAAAGGCATGATGAGGGGTCTGCACCCCCTGTTACACGGTAAGCACGATGTACATACCTAAATAATGCATTGCATGAAAACAGCCTTTATATAGGTGCAAAAAAGAAATACAACTTACACACACATCGGTGAATACACGAAATGAACTATTACATAGTGATAGATACTTGTTTCATAAATGCACGAGTAAACTAGGAATATATTATACAAGAAACATCAATTGTAATCTAAACAGTTCTGCGTAAATGCTCAGGACACACCATGTGATACTGTATAGAAACAAAGTAGGGAAACAGTAGTGCAAAGTACTGGGGAAAATCTATGCAGCGCAACAGTTTGTACAAAGCATACGACAGACAGTTCGCTAACGACAACTTTCACATGTCATTACTGACGCACAATAACAGTAAAAAATATGTAATACAATAGACACTTTGCAAACAATGTTGGCTGACATGACTACTGATAACTTTTGAAGCATGTTAATGACCAGGTGAAAACAATAATAAACATACTACATCGGTGATCGAAAAGGGGGGAAACAAAGCAATCAAATCTGAGAAAATGAGTTATACCCTCACTTTACTTTCGCTTGGGGCCACACCAACAAACCCCAAATCGAAGCTATCAATAAGGTAGAAAAACTAAATGTTATGACCACAGCCCATGCATGCAACAAAGCATATCCCTTCTCAGCAGCAGTCTACGAGGCTTGGCACACAACCATCGCAAGTAGATTTCTACAAGAACACCGATGTGCCGCTACTAAAAGTAGGACCTGCCTGCCTCTCAAGGTGCCAACATCAATAGCAGACTGGGCACAGTTTTCAAGCAATCCAAGGCTGTCTAGTGAAATAGAAAAGATTGCTTGCAACTAGGAAAGAAGGCTAAGCTTTGGCTGCGCCAAAGAACTGCCCACCTAAGCAATGCATTTACTGCTAGCCAATAGCCATGACAGCTGGCATGCTCGCCACTGCTGTTCAAAATAAACCAACTGTAATTCAACCCCAACAACAGAAAATTGAACCCCCCACAGATTAGTGGCAAACATGTGCAGCATCAGACGAGAACACTCCTAACAAAAGCTAATAACACTTTTGTAGCTTTTAGTCTGTGGTCCTTTCCCCAATTTATGTTGCAAATGGAAAAAATAAAGGCAATTTTCAATTTTGGCGATGCTAACTTTTTCGCCATGTCCACAAAGAATATGCTTCAAAGGTACGTTAAAGAGATGATAGCAACGAACACAACCAGCAAGAGCATTATTGTTCCCTCGCTGTCGCCTGAACATTCACTAATCGTTAACGCATGTAAGCCAGCGATACATGCAAGCCACAAGTGGAACCACACTAAAATCTACTGGCGCCCATGTGCAGTGAGAACACAGTATTATAAAAAAAACTTGGGAGTTAGAAAGAAATCAAGAAACCAATTAGAAAAAACAAAGGATGACCGTGCGATGTTGTTACAAGTGGCAGTCATACTTGTTTGCAATAGGAATTTTTTGTCACAGCTGTCCATGACTGAGCCTGAGTGTCGTACTGTGCCGTATTGCCCATTGCCTTGAAGCAAAATGGCCCATTGATAAGGCGAGTGATTTTGTTTATGCATGCATGAAAGGCATAGCTGCAACCTTCGCAGTGCACGATGGTCGGATGTTTTTACGAATGTCAAAGCTACGGCATCACCTAGTCACACAGAAGTTTCCGACTGTTAATGCAATGAGAGGAGCAAGGCATTGTTGGTTTATTCTGCAAGAATGAAACAAGCCCGCAAGCACAAGTGCGCTGTTTGTTGCTGGGTGCCAGACATTTTAGCTTTGGCTTAGTATAACATTGATGCAGGAGGCCGCACTTATAGGAGCGAGCCATTTAGCAGCCGATGACAATGTACTAAGCTATGCATGTACTTTATTTCATTGTGATAAAAATAAACGAAGTTTTCATCGTTTGCTTGGGACAGCAACCCCCTTTCGCTTGGTAAGGATAAGAAAATAGAGTAAGTATAAATGCTCACATTAGGTAATGCTTACACAGAAAAAGAATAATGACAGTCTTTCAAAAAGTTCTAATTCAAACATAGTCTGTGGATGTCTGGTGTACACAGGATTTAGATGCACAATGTACTATGCAAGTAAAAAATTTGAGCTGCTGTCACAGCTTTAAGACTGCAGCTATGTCCCTCATGCCCACATAATGAGAAGCATTTGTCTTATGAACTGGACAGTCTCCTTCTTTAAGGCAAGGGCCACACTGCATATAATACAGGATGCTACTATTTTGTGACATTCGCCGTATTCTCTGCCGAGACAAAAATATTTGCTGTTACAAAGAACTGCAGTGCAACAATCATTTGTAGCAACACTGGCACTGTCACGCCAGCTATGTTGCGCTGATGTGCAGCTCAAGGTCCTTACACAGCAGGTCGGATATAAGAACAATGCAGACACGGTCGGAATGCATAAACTGATGAATACTGCCTGTAAAGGCGCACTAGGCATTGTTACAAGATCAGGCCAACTGACTAACACGCACAGCTCGATAAGCAGTGGCAACCATTTCAATAAACTGCAAATGGGTGTGTTGGCGCATGAGAGTAGATGGGCAAGAATGCCCCCTCCAGAAATTTTCGGACACAGGCAGATTGCTACGTTTTGTCCCCATGCAAATAAGCAAGCCAGCAACAGGTCACAATGAATGATTGACCACAGAAAGCTAAGCAAAGTTGGTAGAAACTCATGTTATAAAAATGCAGATGTGTATAACAGGAACACAACAAGAACGAGAACACAAATGCTGAATGTCGAATGAAAGGTGCACAATGGCCACAGCACAAGGCTACATGCACGACAAATAGCGTTGCCATATTTTACCATAATGAGTTGCTTAAAAAGCCTCTCACAACTAGGCGTTTACTTTTAGAACTATGTTACGTTATGAGCAAAAAAGTGTCCTTGCTGCCGAAGCTGCACTGAAGTTTAACGATAGCCTCCTATATACTTTCATGCCTGCCCAATGGTGTGAGAAGCGCAGTAGACAGGCAGTCGCACCTTGTTTTGGTGCTCACCACCACTCACCAAACCGAGCTCAGAGTACAGCAGACGATGGTATAGCACGACACCCGATAGCCTTTTTTTCTGCGCAGCTTCACTTTACTGAATCTACACACCAGTAACACCTGTACTGGCAAAAAAAACAGATTGCCATAAATTGCATCTGCTGAAAAAAAATGTGCATGAAAACAAACGCAAGAGATTGTTCTCATTTATCATAACATGCTTCCTTGCATTTTTGTTTCACAATGAAGTTGTATTACAAGCTAGCCTAGCAAAAAGTCAATATGAAGTGTGACACAAAAATATTGCAGCCATTCGCATCTACAGCTTCTAGATCATTCATGACAGCAGCTTCTGTGCAGACATTCTGATAATGTCGCTCTAATCTACTACCTTCAGGGCAAAGTTAGGAGAGAGCACAAGTACTTAGTCAAGATTGTCTCGAACAACTTCTCGTGATCACTGGGGCCTGAATACTTAGACGATGCTTCCATTACACAATGAAACGCAACCACATTTATCTTGTGACTTCTTGACGATGCATAAAAAAAGAAAGCTGACAGATAGTTCTTCTTGCAGGTGAAACATGACTAGGGCTCTCAGTCAATGCAATTCACTGTATAAAAGTAAGCCACTGAACTTATACAGCGAAGGAAGGGTCTGTTGAGTATAAAACACCGAACTTGCTAGGACAGGCTGATGTGTCCTTTTACTGTGAATTGCCCCTGGTCTACTTCACAGACAGCAGTCGCTGCTTTACTATCATAGTATCCTTTATGCCAAGCCACTGCTTCAGCAAGGCAAACAAGTTTTGCCACATTTTAAGACTTCCAGATGTACACACGCTACCACAACGGCTTTTTCGTACGCTGGCCACTGACCACAGGCAATTTGACAGAGTGCTGCAAGCCTGGAATGAAATGCGAGGAGACACAAAAATTATACGAGAGACCTGTAACCTATGCACAACGGAGTCCCCACTGCTCTCTTAGTTCCAATGTTACCAGTGTTGATGCACATCAAGAGTTCACATGATTAACCACTGCTTACACGAATACTTTCAACTATACACCATTTTGCAAACTCTCCATTTCACCACAAAGGAGTCCTCTAGAAGATCAGCAGTCAGTCACTCTAGGCCTTGTATGTGGCAGTACATCTATGGGTGGAATCAAAACTTTTCTACCGAGTTCCCAACATCATAGATGTGGGATGAGCTGCCTACAGGGAAGAATACACACTGTGCCTACAAGTCATCACTGGTCTACAGGTAGTGATTTTCTGAGGGTGGCGGGTGCTGGCACTGCATAATGTGAGGCAGATCAAAAGCAAAAGCTCCAATGAGCATGTGCTGACAATAAAAATACATGGAGCTTGCGTCCGCATAAATTCCCAAGACACACATTGTATTTGCCATCCTTCATGCTGACATAACACGATGAAGTTTTTCGCGGAACTAAACAGTCTGCAGCATGTATTACTACTGTGCCAACCTGTGCTCGGAAGTACTGTGAAACTTCAGGCACTCTCCCAAATTTTGAAATAGTGCCCGCAGCATTTATGACATCCCTGAAAATGGCTGTGGCACACCAAGAACACAGGTCTGAAAGCATGTTTTGTACTGAACTTCCATCTTTGCTTTCGCAGATGCTATGCGAGCAGACAGTCATGAGCATGTGCTGACAATAAAAATACATGGAGCTTGCGTCCGCATAAATTCCCAAGACACACATGTATTTGCCATCCTTCATGCTGACATAACACGACGAAGTTTTTCGCGGAACTAAACAGTCTGCAGCATGTATTACTACTGTGCCAACCTGTGCTCGGAAGTACTGTGAAACTTCAGGCACTCTCCCAAATTTTGAAGTAGTGCCCGCAGCATTTCTGACATCCCTGAAAATGGCTGTGGCACACCAAGAACACAGGTCTGAAAGCATGTTTTGTACTGAACTTCCATCTTTGCTTTCGCAGATGCTATGCGAGCAGACAGTCACTGTTCTTTCCAAATTATGATACATCTCTCGCATAATGCACCTCTCAGCTACCTGCATCGGCACAAACTTTGCCACAGAAATAGGACGCAATACAAAGCCATTGCCATCTACAAAGGGAAATGTCGATGTTCCCAAAGTGGACCAAACATGCGTGTTCACTTCGACAAGTGTAGAAGTTGGTGAACATTAAATGTCATTGAGGATTCTCCATAAAGTCTTGACATATGGGCAGCAAATTTGAGCAACAGCTCTTCTACCTCATTAATGTCACTTGCCGTAACAACATCTTTAAGCAATACAAAAACTGCTTTGGAAAGCAGAGAAAAATGAGCCAGGAAACTTTGTGCAAGCCCATCTGAAAGGCATGGAATACTGTAAAATAAAAGCCAATGCCGCCATTCAACAGCCTTCCAAAAAGAATGCTCTGAGAGTGGTCGCGGTGTTCGTACAAATGTTACTGGTGGCTTGATGCTGCACCAATCTCCCATCCAGCATTTTCAGCTTTCTGCCAATGTAGTAGGCAGATCCTACAGATGAAAGCCACAACTGCTGTTTTGTCACACCTTCTAATAGACAATGCATATAGTCTGGGGGCAAGCCCCACACGAGGTCTAGACTTTTTAGCTTCATCAAAGGAGATGGCCCCTTAACGCCGGTGACTGTAGTTCTCTTATGCACAGCTTGAAGCATCAGCTTGAAAACACCTTCATGCGTTCTCTCTGGGGCTGGCGCCGCATGGAACAGGTACTTCAGAGTTCCTGTAAATGTAAGCACACAAATGCAAAGGCCATCTCCTAAACACATCACGATAAGCTACAAATTGCGTCATATGGCAGTATCAGTGTTCAGCGCGGGTGGCGATGTGGGCTTGTTGGTTGGTCATCAGGGAATAGTATTTGGATAGCGCAGCAAAACACGAACACGAGAAGAAACGAAGATGAAGACAAGCACTTGTCTTCACCTTCGTTTCTTCTCGTGTTTTGCTGCGCTATCCAAATACCATTTCAGTGTTCAGTTTTAGTAACAAACTTCACTCACATACACTAAGAAGTATTCCTGCATTAGTTTCTCAGCTATCGGCCTTTGTCGATAAGGCATAACAAAACCAGATAAAATATGGTGATTGCAGCTATTAAAAATCTAAAGCATGCAGAGCATACCACCTAAACAGATATTGCGATATGGTACCACTAGTACTGGTTGCAGCACAGAGCATTGCAGTAATGGTGAGTTTTGGCAGTAGAGTGGAAAAACGATTTAGAGTAAGCTCTAAAGGCGCAAGTGGGCACTCATCACATAAATGTGCACGACTATCTCTGACATATATAGGACTGACAACAAAACAGAAAGCATAAAACAAAATGCACACAGCACATTGCTGTACTGTTATCGCCTTGCTGTCCTTACCTGGCCAGCCTCTTCATCATCTTCACAGCTGACATCCTGTGTGGCAACACTGGGAGGAGGAACAACACGTTCATCTTCACCCCTCCCGTCTCCTCCGCATGTATTACTGGCATCAGGCATTGGTGGTTCACTCATCTGAGCAACAAGCAGCCATATCTGGCAACACGCTCAGGTTACCATCCCGAGATGCATTTGCAGAAACACTGGCTGCCTGATTATCTGGAGTTCTTGGCGCACAGGATGGCCGCTGCCTGCTTGTTTGGTGCAATAACCTGGAAAAAAATCCTTGCAGTTTTAATTAAGTGTGAATTACTTTTACTCTATAATGTGCAGATAAATTACAGTGGCAGTGATGTGTAATAAACAGAACTATCACAAATGGTAATAACACAAAGAATAATGTAATTCATATACAAAACATGAAAAAGGGGTCACGATGGAAGGCTGGCTCCTGACTGAGGCTTCCCTTGTCCCAGCCATTATTAATCATTCATATCACAACATGTGTATATTACAATCTGCCTGCCATATAATCAATTGCAAGACTCAATTCAGGTTGGTCCATAAGGCACCTTAGAAGCAGACTTTTTTTAAGTGCACAATGCACCATACAGAGAATGAATGGTATGAGAACATGACACTCACAATAATCTGGATTAATTGTTGCACACAAGTTTACAGTGGGCCTCTTCGATTATCAGTCCCTGACAGTCCCGGACTGCTTGGGACTGTTGTGGCGCATTCGATTTTGCTCGGACAGCTTCCGAAGCTCCGCCCACTAGTCCGAGTGTTGTCAGAAGCACGTTCGTTTTTTCACGGACCGCAAGTTCCGGACTGCCCGCGGACTGTTGGGAGTTGTCAGCAGATGTTTGCTCGGACAAGCGCAAGTGGCTAGCAGACGACGGCTGTATTAAAAAGATGCGCACGGTGTATGACGCCATGTTGTGAAAGATTCCGTGTGCTTCTGCGTACTTGGCGCACGCCAGACGGCAACTACTGTGCATTGAGTTATCGCTTCTGTTACATCAGTGCTTTCTGTGCCATCATGCAAGTTTTTTACGAGCCGTCCAATTGCTGTAGCTTGAGTCTTCGTGTTTTTTAAGAAAGAAGCACAGCGATAAGGCGCACATGCTTGCTTTTCTTAATGTGTTTCACGAAATCTGTCATGCACATTGACATGCTTGCTTTTCTTAATGTGTTTCACGAAATCTGTCATGCTCATTGCAGGTAAATTTTGCTTATCAGGTAAGTGAAACTGGCGTACGTGCAAGGAATCATATTGACACGTGTACATGTTTGTCTTTCACCGGTGGCCGCTTTCCACCGGCTAACAAATGTTATCGCTCGGCGCAGGACGCGCCTGTATCGGAAGTTTCTGGAACGTTATCGATGCTTCTTTCCGTTGCCTGTTTTCACCGACGCTTATGTTGTCTGATTGTGTGACCGACGCGAATTGTCTAGAACTTTCTGGAAGACACGCGGGCATCAGGGATTAATCTGGAACCTTCGATGACTCAGGTATAAAAGCCGACGCGCTTCGCCGCTGATCATATTTTCGACGATCGCCGACTGTGTTCGCCGCTATCGTTGTGCTTTGAGTGTAGCTTGCTTTTGTGGGCACAGGTTCGCCCAATAAAGAATCAGTTTCGTCATACACAGTTTTACGACTGTTTACTTCCGCGTCACTACTACGTGACATCTGGTGGAGGTGCGATTGTGTCCATGCAGCGGACGCCCCTGAAAAGCCGTGATCCAAGCCCGAACCTCGAAGAGAGTACCAACGTCGTCCCGGAGCATCGAGCTAGCCTCAGGCTACAAAACCAACCCCCGGAGTACGGACTTCTTCCCGAGAAGACCAGGAAGTGCACGGCCACGACGACCGCATCAACCATGACAGCTTCAGTGCCGCCTACACCGATCGTGTTACAGCACCCCCGGGAGCCACCGACGTTCCGCGGATCAACATTTGAGGATCCGGAAAGCTGGCTGGAGACGTATGAAAGGGTCGCTGTATTTAACAACTGGAACAGCGACGACAAGCTGTGCCACGTCTTCTTCTCATTGGAAGATGCTGCCAGGACGTGGTTTGAGAATCGGGAGTCGACCTTGACAACATGGGACCTGTTCCGCCATGGCTTCCTGCAGACCTTTACAAGCGTTGTGCGCAAGGAAAGGGCCGAAGTTCTCCTAGAAGCCCGGGTACAACTGCCCAACGAGAACATCACGATTTTCACGGAGGAGATGACTCGCCTGTTCAAGCACGCCGACCCCGATATGCCAGAAGAGAAAAAAGTTCGCTTCTTGATGAGGGGTGTCAAGCAAGAGCTCTTCGCGGGATTGATACGCAACCCGCCAAAGACTGTTGCTGAATTTATTTCCGAGGCCACAACCATTGAGAAGACGCTCGACATGCGGACAAGGCAATACAACCGCCGAACGCTGGCCGCCAACAACATCGACGTTCAAGCACTTGGCAGCAACGACCTGCGCGAGACCATTAGAGCGGTCGTTCGCGAGGAACTGCAGAAGTTCTTCCCCAAGTCGCAGCTTCAAGTGGCATCTATCGCCGACATCGTCAAAGAGGAAGTTCAACGCTCATTTGGAATTCCCGATGTGCAGCCGCAATCGCCGCAACCCCAGCCGGAAGCGCTGACCTACGCCGCCGTCGCCCGTCGTCAAGGCCCCCCTCCGCGCTCGCGCCAGGGCCCCGTAACGCCGCAGTTCCGACGTCCACCACCACCGCCGCCAGCACGCCCACCGCAGCTACCCGAGAAAGACGGACATTTGGCGCGCCCCCGACCACCGCCCGCTCTGCTATCACTGCGGGGAAGCTGGTCATGTCTACCGCCGATGCCCATACCGCGAGATGGGCCTACGAGGGTTCGCCGTCAACGCGCCACGTCCCCAAATTGGGGAGCGGCCACGTGACATCGCCGACTACCTCGCCGGAGCCCAGTGGAAACCAGGACGACCCTCACGCTCGCCGGCACCAGGACGCTACTTGTCACCGCAGCGCCGACCATACACTGGCCCATCCAGGGGCCGGTCCGTGAGCCCCTATCCGGGAAACTAAAAGCAGCAACCGATGGAGGTGCGGTTGCTGTACGACGCAATGCCGAAGATCCTCCGCCGCCATCGAAGAATATTCGCGAATCATCACGACGAGATATCAGCACGCCGCCTGGCAAGAGCCTTGACGACAACACTTCGCCGCCGAAAGAAGACCTGCCGACACGACATAGCAGCAGCGGAGCAAGCCGACGCAGCCGTGATCCGACGCCACGACTTAACCGTAACGCCAGACGACGGTCTACCTACTTAGACATGCTAATCGATGGTCAAAACGTCACCGCTCTCGTCGACACTGGAGCCGACTATTCCGTCTTCAGTGGCACGTTCGCCGCCAAGTTGAAGAAGGTGAAAACAGCCTGGCAAGGACCCGATATCCGGACAGCGGGAGGCCACCTAATAACGCCGACTGGAATCTGCACAGCACGAGTCACGGTAAACAACCGCACTTACCCGGCGAGCTTCGTAATCCTGCAGCACTGCTCCAGGGATGTCCTCCTAGGCATGGACTTTTTAAATCAACACGGTGCAGTCATCGACTTTCAACGCACAACGCGATACCACCGGATACAAGCATAAGTTACTATGCCTTGAATGTGCTTGAAGAACAAGTCACCGTTCCGCCTCGCTCCAGCGTAATGATTTCCGGCGGTACCGAAGTGCCTGCAGACATGAAGGGCGTCATCGAGGGCGATCATCACTTACTGCTCGACCGTGAAATTTGCGTCGCTAGAGGCATAGCTGAGCTACGTGCAGGGAAAGCAAGGGTGATGCTCACGAACTTCAGCTCCGAATACAAGCACATTAACAAAGACACCACGGTCGCCTACATCTACGAAATAGTACAAGCCAGCAGTGTTTTCGCCTTCACGGATTCCAGTGAACCTGCAACGACGAATATAGTACCTGAGCGAACTTTCGACGTCAATCAGAACCTTCCCAGGCATAAGAAAGAACAACTAAAAGATCTGCTCATGCAATACTGGACTGCTTCTCGTCGTCGTCAAAAGTTCGACAAACCCCTGTCGCCAAGCACCGCATCATAACCGACGAAAATGTCCGCCCACTCCGTCAGAGCCCGTACCGAGTTTCGGCGCGCGAACGCGAGGCCATAAGGCAACAAGTCGACGAAATGCTACGCGACGACATCATCCAGCCGTCCAAGAGTCCGTGGGCGTCCCCCGTGGTGTTAGTGAAGAAGAAGGATGGAACCCTACGTTTCTGCGTCGATTATCGTCGCCTCAACAAGATCACGAAGAAGGACGTATACCCCCTCCTACGGATTGACGACGCCTTGGATCGACTCTACAACGCAAAGTATTTTTCGTCGATGGACCTCAAAACCGGCTACTCGCAAATCGAAGTCGACGAGAGGGACCGGGAGAAGACTGCCTTTACAACACCAGACGGACTGTTCGAGTTCAAGGTCATGCCGTTTGGTCTTTGCTCGGCACCTGCGACTTTCCAACGCGTCATGGATACAGTACTGGCAGGCTTCAAGTGGCAGACTTGCCTCGTCTATTTGGACGACGTCGTTGTGTTTGCCTCAAGCTTCGAAGAACACCTGCGGCGCCTTGAAACAGTTCTTCAAGCAATCAAAACCTCCCGACTCACGTTAAAGCCCGAAAAGTGCCGCTTCGCATATGAGGAGCTCTTCTTTTTGGGCCACGTCATCAACAAGTCTGGAGTGCGCCCCGATCCTCAGAAAACTGCGGCCATCTCCAACTTTCCTCCGCCCGATGACAAGAAGGCAGTGCGTAGATTTCTTGGACTGTGCGCCTATTACAGGCGCTTCGTCAAAAATTTTTCACGGATCGCTGAGCCACTGACGTATCTCACGAAGGCCGACGTCGAGTTCATGTGGGAGACGCCGCAAGTCGAAGCATTCGAAGAACTGAAGCGACGCCTGCAATCGCCGCCAATACTTGCGAATTTCGACGAAAACGCCGATACCGAAGTCCACACCGACGCAAGCAGCGTAGGACTCGGCGCCGTGCTTGTGCAGAGGACTGACGGACTAGAAAGGGTTGTAAGTTACGCTAGCCCGTCGCTATCGAAGGCGGAAGCAAATTATTCCACAACAGAAAAGGAGTGCCTCGCCATCATCTGGGCTACATCAAAGTTTCGCCCCTACCTTTTGGCAGGCCCTTTAAAGTTGTGAGCGACCACCACGCCTTGTGTTGGCTAGCTCACTTGAAGGATCCTTCAGGCCGCCTCGCACGCTGGAGCCTGAGACTTCAAGCATTCGACGTCACCGTCGTTTACAAGTCCGGGCGAAATCACTCTGACGCCCATTGTTTGTCTCGCGCCCCAGTCGAACCGCCGCCACAAGACGACCAGGATGACGACACTTTCTTGGGACCCATCAGTGCCGATGAATTCGCCGAACAACAACGAGCCGACCCGGAACTAAGGAGCCTTGTAGACTACCTGGAAGGCAAGACCGTCATTGTGCCGAAGGTGTTCAGGCGAGGATTGGCGTCGTTTTTCTTGCAAAACGACATTCTCCTAAAGAACTTCTCGCCTCTCCGAGCCAACTACCTCCTCGTGGTACCCTCAGCATTGCGTCCAGAGGTTCTGCAAGCTCTCCATGACGACCCAACGGCTGGACATCTCGGTTTTTCACGCACTCTCACGAGGATACAAGAAAAATACTGCTGGCGTCGCCTCTCTGCCGACGTCGCCCATTACGTAAGGACATGCCGAGACTGTCAGCGACGCAAAACACTGCCGACAAGGCCAGCCGGACTTCTACAGCCAATCGAGCCACCTCGCCGACCGTTCCAGCAGATCGGGATGGAATTACTGGGGCCTTTTCCGACGTCGACCTCCGGGAATAAATGGATTGTCGTAGCTACGGACTACCTCACCCGCTACGCCGAAACAAAAGCCTTGCCCAAAGGCAGTGCTGCCGAGGTAGCCCGATTCTTCGTTGAGAACATCCTCCTCCGTCACGGTGCCCCAGAAGTCCTCATCACCGACAGAGGCACGGCCTTTACGGCAGAACTAATTCAAGCCATCCTGAGGTACAGCCAGACAAGCCATCGCCGCAGCACCGCCTACCGCCCGCAGACTAATGGCCTCACCGAGCGCCTAAATAAGACCATCGCCGACATGCTGGCAATGTACGTCGACGTCGAACACAAGACGTGGGATGCCATCCTTCCGTACGTGACCTTCGCATACAACACGGCCATGCAAGAAACCACGCACATGGCACCGTTCAACCTGGTCTACGGAAGGAAACCGGCAACGACGCTTGACGCCATGCTACCGGATGTCTCCGACGAAGAAAATCTCGACGTTGCCACCTATTTGCAGCGTGCCGAAGAAAGTCGGCAGCTCGCCCGCCTGCGCATCAAGAACCAGCAGAGAACAGACAGCCGACACTACAATCTTCGACGACGCTACGTCGAGTACCAGCCCGGAGACCGTGTTTGGGTCTGGACTCCGATACGCCGACGAGGACTTAGCGAGAAACTCTTACGTCGCTATTTCGGACCATATAACATTATCCGACGTATTGGCGCACTGGACTATGAGGTCGTGCCAGACGGTATTTCGCAATCACAGCGGCGCCGCGCACGACCTGAAGTCATCCACGTGGTGCGTCTTAAGCCTTTCTACGCCCGCTGACGAACTTAGGTCCTTTGTTGCTTTGTTATTTTTGTCCCTTTCTGTACGCGTGGTTCTGTTTTCGCTTTCGTGTTTGTAGCATCAGGACGATGCTTTTTAAGGGCAGGGTATTGACACGTATACATGTTTGTCTTTCACCGGTGGCCGCTTTCCACCGGCTAACAAATGTTATCGCTCGGCACAGGACGCGCCTGTATCGGAAGTTTCTGGAACGTTATCGATGCTTCTTTCCGTTGCCTGTTTTCACCGGCGCTTATGTTATCTGATTGTGTGACCGACGCGAATTGTCTAGAACTTTCTGGAAGACGCGCGGGCATCAGGGATTAATCTGGAACCTTCGATGACTCAGGTATAAAAGCCGACGCGCTTCGCCGCTGATCAGATTTTCGACGATCGCCGACTGTGTTCGCCGCTATCGTTGTGCTTTGAGTGTAGCTTGCTTTTGTGGGCACAGGTTCGCCCAATAAAGAATCAGTTTCGTCATACACAGTTTTACGACTGTTTACTTCCGCGTCACTACTACGTGACAATATACTGCATGTGGCTATTTGACGCCGGTAGCTGGGGTGGTATACAATAAGAGCTTCGCGGATTGCTGTTGACATATATGTTGATCCCTTCTGCTACCAAGTTCGAGCGTTTGATTTTTGACGTGCAGGATTAGTAGACAGTGTACACGCACTCTCTCACGCGTCGGACCTTTAATTAGCAGATGGTCTCGCAAGCTTTGAGGATGTAGGCAGGTGCTTTCTGCATGAACAGCGACGTGGCATGACCATAATTTCGGAGTCTCTCCACAGCAATTTTAGGGCCCATAAATATATTTCCCCACCACCACGATTTTCCTTACGTCCGTGTGGGAATTCCACTTAAATTTCTCAGGCAATGAGCTGGATAGCGCGACGTAATAAACTGCGCATTGCAAAAACGTTCTACGCGCTCAGGCTACGATTACACTGTGCTAGCTTCATGGTTGTGTCGGCGACGTACGCCTCTGAGACTGCACCATTGCTGAGGCCAAGCTAATAATAACGCTGGGTAGGGGGCTATCTACGAGTAGGAAAGAGCAGACGATGGCAGCCAGGAGAGTGACTTCCTGTCGCTGTGCTTCGACCGAAATCTCGGACAGTCCCCGACAGCTGGATCACGTGACTGTGACGCGCTCTTCTGTCAGGGCTAGTCAGACCGGAAGCCGCGGACGGTTTGCGGAGTCCGGGATTGCATAATCGAAGAGGCCCAGTGACATGAGCAAAGGAGGAAACCACAAGAAAATTTGAGAAAACATACAGCCATTGGAAGCAACACAGTAATGCTGTTTTGTTGCACTATCTACATTAGACAAGTAAACCTGTTTTCCAGTAATACAAAAGGCTGCTTACAAAACTCAATGCCTAGGATAGAGAAAGTTTTCCTTAGTTATCAAGCTCCCACTCTCGATTATATTCCATTACCCATTTTAAACGAAGTGCACAAGTACTTAAGTATTTAAGGTACTTAAGGGAAGGAATCCAAAGGGTTGGCACAGTCATGCAACCAGCAATCGACACACTGGCCTCTTGGGCCAATGCAGCAGTGGCATGTGAAAGATATGTATTACATTTGTGGGAAACAATTAGCTACATTTTCACATGCTCAGTTATTGCTTATGTTAATTTGCCTACAAAAGCTTTCGAAATACGTTTTGGCCAGTAATAAGTTATCAACTCATTTCTCCATTCTAGATTTGTAACCCAAATGGCACAGTAGCAATTCTTCTGTGGTTGTTCACCAAAGCCTTCTCGCTGAGCCTTTTGTTTACAGCATGACAATAAGCGGCGCAATTCGCTGCAGCTCAGCCACGTCGGGCTCAGTCCGCCGAGGTCGGTCCGTCATGTGAATCCAGCTCTCATGCTCCTGCTGCCGCTTTCATTGTTAGTGCCTTGATCGAGCTCTGTACGAAAGCCCACACAGGACGGTTTTTGCGTTCTGCCCACATCGTCAGGCTGCACCGCGAGACTCTTCATGGGAGCTCCAGATTAGGGGCCCCTCCAACAGTCCTCGGACTTGGCAATAAAGACGGTTAAATGTCTCCGCGCAGAACTCGCGACCTGGTGCACGGCTGCAGAACGCCACAGCTACTAAACCAAAGTCGCATGTCAAAAGCACCCCTCTCTGCACCCCCCCCCCCCGTAAAAAAAACCATAGAACTTGTTCTAATCAATGAATTTTCAGCAATACACATACCTTGCTTGCGCGCCGTGTTTTCGCTCGCTTGGCAATGCTGCTGAGTCTGCTTTGGTACTTGCTCAGTTGAGTTCGGTTCCAAGTACCACCTGTAGCGGCCTCGCGTCTTCTGCGACATGCCGAGCGCGCAAACAACACTAGCAGAAAGCAGACTGGGCCTAGGGGACGCTATTAACGCTGCTGCAAATAGTTGCGGACAAGCACAAGATCCCAAGTATTACTAAGAGCTAGCTTCACTTTCGGCACACCACACACCTTACACTATACAAAAGGAGGCGTGGTGAACTAAGCAAATCATGCGAAATGGAAGCCTCCTAGGCATTTGTGAGGCTACAGGTGAGCAATGGATAGATATTGTGTTTTGTATCAGATGGTGGAGATCAATACATTGGTGGAAATGGATAGGTGGATGGATGCTATGAGCGTCCAATTTGAAACGGGGTGGTGGGTTGAGCCACCAAGCTCTTGCTATTATTTTGCCTAATATGGTACCTTTATTTTTGAGAAACAAATAAATACAAAGAATTCCAGGCATCAACCTTTTTGAACAATTACTGGGAACTCTGTTTCTGTACGTCTCCGTTGTTTGTAGTCTCCCTACTTGTCTGCAAACTACAGATAGAAAACATTGATGGGCACCAACTGGCCGCTGCTTTTTTTTTGCTGTTGATTTTTTACTGAGTCACCTTTTTTGAGGCGATAAATTATATTATCACGCCTGGCGGCCTAAGCCACCCAATGACGCAGGGCTAAACCGTGGAAAGAAATTGATCGTTAGAAATCAGGGCACATGCGCCACCTTTCTTGATGAACCTTGCTCGTCGATGCTTTAGTTAGAGGTTTGCTATCTATGTAAATCAACGAAGAAATCGTTTTTCTCGGCAACTACTGCATCAAATTTAATGAAGGTTGTAGCAGTTAAGAAAAAAAAAACGTTCGAATCTTGCGACTCTTGGCAGCAAGTGTTATATTTACGTCCTCGTTTTTTAAATAACAATTTTTCAAAACGGCACATTTTCAGGAAATGGAACTATCAAGTTAACACTCAGACAACGTTACCAGATTGCTCTAGTAACGTTGACCCCGGCAATGGAAAACGATAATACATCTAAAGCGGTCGAATTGGTATATTTACACCCCTGTGAAATACATTGTTGTCAAAGGACTTTTGCAGAACTCTAGTCTCTAGTAAACATGAACTGTAAGAAATCCACGTAAGCTGTAAAGAAATAAACCAAATTTGTTCGCTTTAAAGCGGCTCTACTTTAAAGAACAGAACTGCGAAATCTGTTTTCGGTGCAGAGCTAAGAATTTGTAAATTTACAAGGTTCTTTTATTTATTTTTTTTCGTGCTTGGCTCTTTTCGGAAATTTTCGGTAAGACAATCAGGTCAAAATTCAGCTCAAATTTTAGTTATACTGGTTCTGGGACCACGTCAGGAAAGCATTTCTGCGTTTTACATGTATTCGAATAGGCGCGGCATTGCAGTTGGGCTCGCGAGCCAGCACCTCTTTATTATGACGCATCATTTCATAATGCATTATTATTTAATTCTGTACTCATAAGCCCTTGGGCGTGCGTGTGTACGAAGCCTCATTTCGATCATATACATCTTGGATATCGCTGAGCCTTGCACTTTAGTATGTGTGCATGTAGCATGCCGTTTTAATGCGAAATATTATTTGTATCATTCCAGGCATTTGCGGTAGGCTGGTTATTTCCTGTCTCGTCACACTTCGGTCCTCTAGCTGTGAAAAAAAACCCCACAGAGCCCTTCCACTTTGTGAACAGAGAAGTCCAGCGAAGCTGGCGCGCTTCACGTCGTTTTCGCGCCCATTCGCGCTTCTGTGCGCGTTGGCAATTCCCGCTCTATATCGTCCGAGCGAACGAACGCGTTCGTCCCATAGCGACAAAACGACACAAGGATTGGTGGGAAGTGCCGCTGCCGAGTACTGCGACACTTGTGAGAGAGACATCGGTGGTGGCGATGGGTATAGCAATGGCCCGGGCCATCCATCATCCGTTTTGACACCTGTGTAAGGCATTCATACATAAACACACACACACACACACATATATATATATATATATACCATTTCTGCACATCAGCAGCATCGGCCCACATGTTCGTCTATGTCGCCGGAGACGATCCAGCAGATCCTAGCCATATGCAGCTTCGCTGTAACAATGTACATGGCCGACAGTGCACTTGAACCTCGGCATTAGACCACGATCGCACCAACCGCATACTACTTTCACGGCCGCTGGATAAGAAAAAAAAGTTTTTTTTTTATCCAGCGGCCGTGCTACTTCCCTGCCAAAGCCGGCTCGTGGGACCCTTGGCGCGTGCATCACTTGCCATTAATTTTCTCGTATTATTTCCTCGTGACATCCAGTGACACACGCAGCTTTTTTTTGTCTTTATTTAGGGGTTGGGGGGGGGGAGAGGCGGCACGTGCCTTTCCCCTGACCACGGTGTAAGATATATATATACCCTGATTACGCCACTGGTGCCAACTCGCGCTTTTCATCACCGCGTGCTCCGTGATCAGCCAACATTGCTCAGTATACTTTCCTAAAGTAGCAGCTAAGGCTACGTAGAAAAGGATGGTGGTGATGATAACTGAACTGAAAATAGTGAAATTATTTGGAGCCTTATGTTTACATCCTGCTCTTGGTTGCGTGAAGTGACCGGCAGTTGATGGCGCTCGGAAGTCTGCGACGCTGTTCGTCCTTCATTACCTCCTCGCTGTACCTCCTGTACTTCCTTCGTAGGGACGGGAACATCAGCATGTGCATTAGCATATCCCGCTGTATAAACGGCCTCCTAAATGTCAGTTTGTACAAGTCGTAGGAAATATTACATCCCCGTACCACACATTAAGTGAGCCTAACATTCTGTGCAAACGCTCAAGCATGCACGATAGTGTTGGCTTGTAACATTTATAATCTTAAATGTTCATTGTTCGATATAGATGCTTGTGCATGACAACATATGGAAAAGTTATACATTAAACAACCGTAATAACCCCGAAGATAGAGACGAAGCCGTGCACTATTAGCAACCGCGCGACCGGAAATCAAGCCACCGTTTTTTCGTGTCAGCAAGAGAAAAAAATCGAAAAAAAAACCCGGGCAAAATAAAGCGGGCAAGCAACATTTCCTAACCTCATAACGGCGTCATGCATGACTCATTTGGTAGGGGCACACCTAATAGAACATGTTTTGAATGAAACAGCTCTATTGTGCGTCCCGCAAATAGCGAGACTAGCACGATAGGAGCCCGGGCCGGCAACCTCGCAGGTGCTTTTATCAATAAAGTTTTTTTCCGTCCGTCCGTCCGTAGGAAAAGCAGTGTGGCACTTTCGTATGTTCGCGCCTTTGATCACATGGCATTGGGTGACGTCGTCAATGTGACGTCACATACCACACACGTGGTAGAACGCTGACTCTGACAGTGCTGACTGCTCGTTCGTGTGCCCTTGCTGTGTGAAGATGTTTGCGTTTGTGCAATATAAATTCGATGGCAAGACGGCTGTCGTGAAGCTCTCCGCTATAAAGGATTTCGCTCCTAAAAACGTTACCGATTTTGAGTCTACTGGCCTGGGGACGAAGACGCCATCGGCGATTTTTATGAAGCGCGGATCCTGCATCTCGCTGGTAAGTGACATGTCAAGTTCCATTCGTACCCTTTCACAGTGATGTCATGCATCGAAGAGCGTGCGTTGTGTTTAGGCAGTGGCCGCAGTAACATTTAAAAGCAACTTCGCTAGACATTCTCACACAATGAATTATGTCTCGAAAATGCGGGGTAGCACTACCTGTATGTGCACTCACTAGGAGTCTTTAATTTTGAGTATCCGCTATCGAAAAACAGTTGCATCATGAGCATTTGATGTAGACGTGCTTTAAATAGCTGCAGAGTCCCCTACAGGCGGTGTCTCTCCTTGGATTGTGAACGGCGCTGTTGTGTTCGTAGGAGCACTATTTGACTAGGCCTTGTAGGAGACAGATTTGTGTCTGCGTGTGCTTTCTTTGCATGCCGCATTGCTATATAATCTGCAGAATCTGAGGAAGAGATGGAGGCATAGAAGGAAAAGCGTCCCAGGAAGGTTTTGGTGGACTTGCCACGAGGAAAGAAAAGGAGCAAGGAAATGGTAATGTCTTGTTGATAATTGCATTTACAGCATGCATGGCAGAAGCCTAGACCACTTCACTTACGTTTTCGATAAGTGATGTCTAAACTGCACTGAAGGCAATGTGATTGTATCATACATACTAAAGTTTTTTTGTCAAACATTATATTCCTAAGTTAAAATTTGCTTCTACAGTCACTATAACTCTCCCTCTTAAGTGCAGCAATATCGGTCCAGCGGATGTCTCATGAAAACATATTTGCATTTTGCATTAACTTCAATTAAGAAATCGGTGTTGGCCACAGGGTAAAGCTTCTTCTTACGTCTTAATCTTTCTGTGAACCTCTTTTGTTTAGAGTGCTAGATAGGTGAACAATGCAGAGCAGAGCACAATGGTAAGGCGATATGCCTTCTATAAAGAAGCCAAATGTAGCAAATTTGTAGCACAGCTTCGAAATTTGGCGTGCCTGCTATTGCACCAGCTATGCTCTGTGCACAGAAGTGGAGGTTGTTGGCATTCGTTCATTGCCTTTTCAAGTCTAATTTGTTTCATTGTTTCTTCCCCAAGTGAAACTGAACGAAAGGAAAAGTACAAGTTTTCTTCTTCAGTTATCTTGGTGTTTGGTAAATGTAACTGCAAGTGGTTGCGAAAATATACGATCTAGAGTTGGTGCATTTGCAGAGAAAATGCATGTAGATGAACTGCTATAAATAAGTGCCTCATTTAAGAATGCACTTTTCGAAGCATTGCAAGCACACACACACACACAAAAAGGGCGCTGTAGGGGCAAATTTATTTGAATTATGAAGCATTAGTGTTTCTCTAGCCAGAAACTTCCGTGAAACAGACTATGCTGAAAGAAAAACAAATTCTTTTGAGCTTTAATGCTCATGCACAAATGCTAGAAATATTTGTGTTGCGACCACTTCAGTAAAAGAGCTGCAATGTGTTTTGATAATGTTGTGCAAGCACAGTCACTGTAATTGGAGAACATTGCTTTGCAGACATCGATTTTCTTGTCTCATATCAGCACTGCCTAAACAAAGAAACATAATAAGGGATCAACTGTGCTTCCTAAATGCAATACAGTATGTCAAATGTTTGTGATCATTCCTAGCATTGGCGAAGCAACAAGCAGAAACAGCTGGCAGCACGTGTTGCTTTGTTGTCTTGGTTTTCTACTTGGTATTCTCTTTTCGGCTTGTGATTTCTTGGCAATGGGCTAATTAACATTGTCTTTATGGGGTACATCCTATTTCATTTAGCAGTTGTCATTTAGTGGTGGCAGTCCTGATGAGTGTTGCTATTGAGGTACTAGTAAAATGTTCACAGCTCAGATGCCTCCTTCAAAAACCTTTCAGAAAGCCGAGTTGTCTATGCCACATTGTTTGATGTGTCAGTGCGAGCGCAACAGTACCCTGTGACACCTCCGAATATTAGAGGCAAGTTCTACCTTCTGCTGTGTGATCTAGTTTGCTGTTTATTACTAGCACTATCTTGTTTTGTGCAGTTTGTGCAGTAAGGTGTTTCGAAATAGAACAAAGGATGACTAAAAAAAACATCTTTTCTGTATTTGATGTACAGTAAGGACTGTTATGTGTTATATTGGACTGACATTCCAACAGGAGTGCTTGTATAGCATGCAATGATTGCCGTTTAGAAGCATCAGTCATCCTTATTTTATACCCGGTACATATGTACTGTTAAAGGAGCCCTGAAAACTTTTTATCGAAATCGAGAAATGCGCTTGAAGTCACAATAGACTATATCATAAATACTTTGCAGCAAAAAGTGCTTCAATGCGTTCAGCAGAAGCGAAGTTATCAGCAGCCAAAAATCGCCTTTGATCCCCTTCGTGGTGCTCAGGCTCCTTCAAAGCCGTGCACTGTAAAGGCTATGCCAAGCACGCTTGTCCTCAGTGAGGCGCAGTGAGCTGAGCGAGTGGGCTCATTGCGGCACCCAAGGGCAACTGTGGTATTTTTTATGTGTAGCAGATGCAGCCACTTGTAGTGTTAATGCATCTGCACAGCATTTGTCTTTGCGCAATAGGGCTTGAGTGCATGCTTGGGCTCATGTGCTCCAATCTGCCTAAGTTACGCAGTGTGGACCAGCTTTGGCCTGAACCAGCTTGACCGAAGTATAGTACCACATCCAATTTGCGCATTTTGAGGCAATATCGATAGCTCAGTATGAAGTGATGTCTGCCAAGGCATCTAACCAGGAGTGAGCACGTGCTGGCAAATGTACGTGGGGTCTGACCTTAAGTTTCACATAGTTCAAGGCTAGTTGAATGTTCAAAACAAATTGAAATAATGAGACCGAATGGCTACAACACCGATAAGAAGTGTGGTCAGTTTAATGTCTACGCTGCACAAGAACAGACAATAGTAGGCTTCCTGAAATACGTAAATTCGAAAGCATATTTTTGCTAACTTCAGCTTGTTTATTAAACAGTATTAATAAATATACACAGTAACAATAGGAAGAATTACACTGATCCAAACACCCTTCTCGATTGATGTCAGCTATTGGCCAATAGCAGCCCTCTATTGGAATATGCTATATGACGAAATGTAGCACCCGCAAAGAGAGAGAAGGCATCTGTTGAAAACAGTGTTTCAAAAAAAGGTGAATTAATGCTCTGCTTGTGAGCTCCACGTGCACAACTGCGAAATTTGACAGACATTCACAGCAGCGTATGCGATCTGGAGGACTGTGTTTTTTTACCAAGACCAATGGGCGGTCGAGGACCCCTGCAAAAAGTTTATTTTTATCATGAAAGAAACGTTGCATTACAGAGACATTGCTGGTATGTAGGATTCACATTAAGGCTGTACTTGCAACATACTGAAGCCCCTGTTATTGAATCTGACAATATCCATCCTGCATAGTGTGCAGCCTTGTGTCCACATATGTTGCATTCCAAGTGTCAGTAATCTTAACACTATGCTAGCTATACAAATTGTTCTTGCACAGGCACTTCAAGCACCTTTGCTGAGACACTTCGATCGCCTAGGCTATATTTGCAACAAAGTAGTCTGGTGATGCATAATTAACAAAAATGTTTTTAGTATTTTTTGTTGCATTCATGTTGTCCATTTATATTGCAAACTTAAATATAGTCAGTTTTGAAGACAACTACATTTTGTTTCGTTCTTATAAAGTACTTTTGTTTCATTATATTCATAAATTTGCCTCACTATGAGCTAATTTCGCATTCAAAGGAGAGGGAAGCGTCGACACAAGGCAAACCCACCATGTGACATAGCACATTGTGGTTAGCATGCCAGTGTAAAAGCCAGGGAAAGCTTACAACAGCTGTGCTCCTGCTCCCGGAATACAAGAGGCTTCTGCATCAAGCTGCAGCATGCGTGGTCATCTTCCTCTCAAATAAGGCTATCTTTGACCCTGGAAGAAAGATTAGGCATACTGAGTATAAAATTTATCTCGGAACACAAGTGCTTTAGTAGGATTAAAGGGAAGTTGCCTTCACATAAAATTGTCTTGAAGTTTCTAACACAAATATATAACTGCAAAATAAAAAAGTTTACAAACTTTCATTAACTATGTATTTGTTTTGCTGAAATTGTGCCTGCTGTGAATCACATAAACCACCTCTGCAAGCATTTGTGTAGCTAGCATAAGGTATTTATTAAACTGCACTTAACTTCGAAAGCACTGTAATATTAAATGCACTAGAGGCACTTGCTTTGTGATCACTTTAGTAAGGTTTTCGCTTTACAAGAATATATATTTGCAATAACAATGTTTGTTTCCATATGGTCTTTCAACACTGTTATCTTGATATTCTAGGGTCCACAACCTGCGTTGTGCCTGCACCAAGGGCACATTGTCAGACAGGCAAGTCATTGTCTATATAACAATACAGGCGCTTTGCATTATGCAGTACTGATCCCGTTATGCTGTGGTCACCCAAGTCATGCATGCCCTGTACACTGACGGGACCTAAGATATTGTAGAGGAAGTTTTTTTTCACATGGGCGTCTAGTTCTTTGACGCAGCTCACAACTATTGCCTTCTTGCAGGACGTGCAAAACTCCCAGTAGAGTAGGCCACCATGCCAAGGGAATTGGGCCAGAGAGGTAAGTAATGTCCATGTTGTAGCTCGGAGCTTATGTTGCATTATGCAATGCTGAAGTGGTAGGACAACACGGCAGGCCAAACAACACGGCAGACCGGCAGATGTTTTGCGTGCTTGATGTTTGTAAGGGGTGCTAGTTTGAAGTGCAGCATTTTTGCTTAAGCTGCACTCTTTCAGTTTGCTAAGTCACACCATAAATGATCACATTGAATACACCTAGTATAGTAAATAGCTTTCAAATTCAAACATCTGTGAGGTACACCAAGAAAGTGCTTGAAATTTCCCATATTAATTCAGTGCCTAACTTTCCCAGTAAATATATTGCAGGTAGTTTAGTGTCACTAAGGAATTAAAAGCCACCAAGAAATTCGGGGATACATTTAATCTCGGGTGAGCAGAGAAACTAAAGAATATAGGCAACCGTCAGGTAAATGGCAGGTGTGTCTAGTTGATTAAGTGCAGTGATTGTCTGAATATGTTTATTCCTCAGAACCTGCAAGTGTAGGGAATCCTGGTGCTGCTGATTTACAATCTTCAACTGTCGAGGGCCGTGGTGCCACTGAATCGTTGCAGTCTTCAACTCCTCAGAGTAATACTGCTGCAGCATCGAGTTTTAAATTAGAAGACTTTGGTAAGGAATATTTGTATGTTGATTTGCTTGTACTTGATCTGTCTTCTGGTGTATGTATATCTTTTGGTGGTGTATGTGGCATTGTCGACATACTTGTAAGTGCAGCAATATTTTACAAACTAAACTCCTAGAAGGGAGTTGCAAGATGTTGATTGTGTATTGGTGGCTTAGGAACTTCAGACAGGGATGCAAAGGATAAGAGTACTAAGTCAAATTTTATGATTCATTTATTTCCCCCAGAAAGCTGGAATCCAAGTTCTTTATGTTTTGTGGGTATTACACTCGTTTAAGTTCAATAGTGTTGAGATATAGGCTTATTGGTATGTGATCATGGAGGCTTTTTGGTGTAGCGCAGCTAGTACATGGATATAGAGGAAGAACAAGACTGTCTGTCGATACTTTTATTTATCTGCGTCCGTGTAAGTTGCAATACACCAAAACAGCACCCGTTCAAGTGCTGGCTTTTTGAGAAAAAAAAAGGTTCTAAGCAGCTTTCGTGTATGTTTCATGCTTCCAATAGCATACTCATCTAAGCCAATTGTCAGTGAGGTGCTAGTGACATTAGTCTGTGCTGCTATGCATTCGTCTTGGGTTTGGCGTAGCTTTACAATGTTACAGAGATGCTTGTGCATAAGCAGTTGGCAAATGGCCCTCGAATGAATCATTTGATTTTTAGCCAGTCTGAAATAAAGCAGCTACTAGTGTTGAAACTCGGCGCAGTGGGTCAGTTACCGTATTTACTCGAATCTAGGCCGACTGATTCTAAGCCGACCCCCATAAAGTTCGAAGACCCCCCCCCCAAAAAAAACAAAAAACTTGCCTCGAATGTAGGCCGAACGAAAACGCGGGGGCAGCATTCGCAAAATGAAACGGCATTTATTACATATGCACATGCCGAGCTCATTCTATGTCACCATCACAGCTAGCCTCGTCGCTATCTTACTGCTGACATCTTCAAACAGTGCACTATATTCAGTATCATCAAGCGCATTAGAGATGTTGCACTTTTTGAAGGAGCGCACAATCAATTGTCATCCTCGTTGCGGCGCACACAAAAAGCATCTCCTTTGGCCCCTCCAACGAGTTCCGCCCGGCTTGAACGTTCCACAATGCCTCCCTACGGCTAGCACAACTACCGTATTAACTCGATTCTCACGCGCCCTCGATTGTAATGTGCACCCGGTTCCCGTGACGAAAAAAAATGTCCTTTACAGTACCGCTCACCTCATGCTTTCAAACAGAAATGCAACTGTCATTTGGAAAAACAGATTTCCTCCCGATGCACTGAAGTTTCGATGAATAAAAAAAAGTCGTAAGTTCGCCCGAAAGGTGATACATCGAATGCGATAGCAAATTAGTAGACCGCTATACGAAGTAAGGATAGCAGTTTTATCGGCCCTATGAAGTTGCAAACATTCGCTTACCAAGCACGGTGTCACGCGCACGACGTAACAAGCAAATCACGGTGTAACGTAACAAGCACGGTGTCACGCGCGCACAAGCAAGCTTGAACACATCTCGCTTGTTGACCGCAGAAATGAACTGTCAAAACGCTGAAGTGACGAATTGCGGTGAGCAAATTGACCTTCATACTAGCATGCCTCTCTTCAACGCGACGGCGAAAACACAGCGCGCGGCAGACTTTCCCCATCGCAGATTGCTTTCAGGATAGGGCCAAGGCGATCGTATCGCTGAAGTGGATCGTTGCAGATTACGTCCTGCTTCGGTCCACTGAAACCGTTTCGCATTGCTTTGCTGGCGAAAATCGGCTCCTCCTGTTTGCGCCAGTCCCGCTTGAAAGTTTCGGATTCTCCGAACACCCGTGATGCGGCCCGATTTCCGTCCGTCTCCGCACACATGATCACTTTCCTTTTAAATGCGGCATCATGATGAACTCGGTACTTCATGCTGATAGAGCACATGCAGAGAATGTGAACGTTAGAAAGCGGCACTATAGTGGCATCGCCTGTTTGGTGCCATTAACGCCACACCGCTCGCGCGCCGGTACTACACACTACCGATACGACACAGGTCAAAATGGCGACGGCCCTCGTGTACTTCAGTTGGCTACTGGCGCGGCTAGTAGCGGCTGCGATACTGACTTTTTTAGATGGCACTAACTGTGCACCATATTTATCAGTCTCAGTTAAAAACTCGCGTTTTTTTTAATCCTCGAATCTAAGCCAACCCTAGAGTTTCGTATATGATTATTTGAAAAAACTATCGGCCTAGATTCGAATAAATACGGTAGCTAAAACGTTCCACTGTTGAGCACGAGGTTGCGGGATCGAGTCGCGACCGCGGAAGCCGCATTTCAATGGAGGCGACATGCAAGAATGCCCGTGTGCTTGCGTTGTAGTGCACATTAAAAAACCCCAGGTGGTCCAAATTAATCCGGAGCCCTCCTGTACCTCAACAGTGTGTCTCATAATCAGAACTGGTTTTGGCACGTAAAACCCCAGAGAGGACTGATTTTTAAGCATGGTTCGTTGGAACAATTTTTTTTTCTGGGGTGTAATTGCAGTAATTTCCATGTACGTCCCTTGTAGTTTACCGAGCTCTTACCCTCAGTACAAGTGAATCTGCCGCATCCTTCTGTCACAGGTGCTTGTGAGTAGATGTTTCAAGTTCCAGCCTTGGCAAGAAAAATAACACTGGAAGCAGATTGAAATAGCAGCTGGCTTGATAGAGATCATATTGTCACCGGGTCATGCACTCATTCTTCTGAAGATACCGTATTTACACGATTGTAGGTCGACCCATTTTTTCAAATTTGGCAATCCAATGTTCGGGGGTCGACTTAGAATCGAAACCAAACCGTGTACCGCTAGTAACGGCAAGAGAAACGAGAAATCAGAGGTGCTACGGCGTGGTTACAACTTTGCACCTACGTTTTTATGGTTACGGTAGAAGCGGAGCGTAATAATTTACTGTATTGCATACATTTTGATTGCGCGCACCACGAGCGCACGGCTCTTGTGGGAGCATCGATCATGGAAGAGCCACCGTTTAGGGGGTATTGGTAGATGACGGAAGAGCCGCCGTTCGGGGGTATTGGTAGCTGGCGGAAGAGCCGCCGTTAGGGGGGTATTGGTAGTTGGCGGAAGAGCTGTCATTTGGGGGGTATTAGTAGTTGGCGGAAGAGCTTTTCTTTCAGATACGATTGTTTTCGACGGCCGCTCGCAACTGTCACTTCTGCTGTTGTGCTGAATCGTCGCGCCTGTCATGAGTGCCAAGAACTTTCGGCGCTTGTTCTCAGCAGCGTTCAAACGGGCTGCTATCCTCCATGTTGAGGAAACTAACAACTGCGCAGCGGGACGCAAGTCTGGCTACTGTGTGCGGTTGTGTCCTCTCTGCGTGGAGGGCTGTTCCACGCAATGTCGTGGTGCGGTCGTTCGCGAAGTGTGGACTTACTTTTGATGACGACGTGCTGTGGGACCGCAGCAGCTATGACGGCAGCAGTACCAGTGAGGTCAACTCTAGTGACGATGAGTAGTCTTAGCAACCCCATCAATAAATATCCCTTGTGTGAAATGCACTCGCGTGGTTTTTTTCCCCCCCCCCCCCCATTTTTTTTGAGACATGCAATTTTAGGGGGGTTGACCTACATTAGAGTCGACTTACAATCGTGTAAATACGGTACAACCACCACAGCAATGCCTGCACTTTTTAAATCTGTTTGAATGATTGATTGAAGGTAAGCAGTCATTAATTAGGGTATGCATCGAACTTTTGTTACACATGCAGCCTGTGGAGTGAAGTGAGATGAAAATTTGTGGTACGTTTAGAGCCTGGTAGAGTTGCTTGAAGCCTTAATTTCTGAAGCTGCTTAGCTCACTCAAAATATGTGATAAATTTGTGTTTGTTCTGCAGAGTCTCTGGAAACCTCGGCCACCTCACTAGTGGGAGATATAGGTAAGAAATGCTGTGCTACTGCTAATGTTGTGAAGCAGCATTGTTCAACTGATTTGATTTGATTATCTTGTGTGGAACCTAGCTCAGTGCAAAAATTTGAAAGCTTTGTGTTCCTTGTGCGAGTAGGAAATACATGTTAGTCATCATCATAATAAGCCTTTCAGTTTAGATGCCTGGACAGCCTCTCGTACTAATGCCCAGTTCGCACTGGTCCCTCCTCAGCCAAATCCATTTTATGCTTGAATATTTCCCAATCTCATTATTCCAATCCATGGCACTCGGGAGAATGAAAAATGATGCGGCAGTAGCATTGATCCGGACACCGCACCGCCAATAAGGGAATGGCCACATTACCCTATATGTCGCCATCAAATCGTACTTAAAGCACATTTTAACACAAACCATTCCGTGACTTTTACAAGGTACATTCCTGCAGGTAAGTTCCTGTCTTGCCTTGTTTGGAGCCTTTTTCACAAGTTGTCTAGTGGTGGTACTTGAACCAAGGTCATACAGGGCAACAGCCTGATGGTATATGCATTATGCTACAGGCGCGTGCATGACATGACAGCATAGCAACCTACGACACTTCTTCACATGTGCAAGCTATTGCTTTAAAATGCTTGGCATATGTCGCATTGCATAGCAAGTTTCTTTCCATCATGCAAGAATGTACCACGTGGTCCTTCCCTTGTGGAAGCTAGTGCATGCTGTGATATTGCGCGGCTCTGATGATTGGCTCAGTTTATCCATCTGCGAGGTTAGCCTTGGCCATACCTGAAGTTGAATGTTTCATCACTGGAGAACAAGAAATCAGTTGTCATGCCATCCCTTGCTGTTGCCACAAACACACATCACGTAATTGCTAGCCCTACACAGACATGTTGCACCATCTTCATGGAATCCCAATTATGCTTGGCAGCTCTAAAGTTGTTAGACAAGTTGGTTGATACTGGAAGCGCGCCATGATGGCATAGTGGTTTTGGTGTTGTGCTGCTAAGTTCCGAGGTTCTGGAATAAAATCCCAGCGGCAGTGTCTACATTTCAATGAGGGTGAAATGCAAGAACACCCATGTACCAAGCACTGTGTGCACATTTAAGAACCCAAGATGGTCAAAACTAACCCAGAGTCCCCTGGGCACTACAGCATGCCTCACAATCAAATCGTGGTTTTGGCATGTAAAAAACCCTACAATTTAATTTTTTTCATGCTTGACGGTGGCATGACATTGCACGGCAAATAAGACGCAAACAGAAGGTGGGGCAGAACGGGCAATACACTTGCTACTGATTTATTAGTCTATGCAGGCATGTTCTTTTTCTGGTCTTGTAGGGGCTGTGATAAACCAATTGCAGGCGGCACCTATGCTGTCCTGTGTGTTCTTTGTTTTATTTAGCACTACATTAGTGTCCTTAATATGCTGTATGGCTAGTCAACTGCGTAATGCTTTGCATAACATTGATCCCTGCAGTGTGTGAGATCTGTATAATTTTCATTCGAACACTGAACATTGGTCGCCCCAGCGGTCGTAAAGAACAGGGCACAAAGGACAGGAAATTTATCTACTTGAGCATCCTCGGGCTTCTAAAGGGCAAGCTTCATGAATTTATTTATCCGTTAGGCCCTGAGGATGTGCGATTTCCATTTTCTTATTGTATGAAAAATTTTTAACTTCTCTTTGTTCATTTATTGTTTATAAAAAATGTTGACTTGGTAGGTTAAATACTCTGCTGACTTCAACTGTTTCCATTTTCTTACCATTCTTTCTGTTACTTTAATAGAGTGTTATTTATTTGTTCTATGCATTATATTATTTAGTTCTAGGAATTATATTATGACATTGTCTTTTGAAACAATTTATTTATTCTTCTTTGCAGTGTTTCTAACTGGTCTGTTGAAAACCTCTTTTTTATAGGGAGGCCGGGGTTGAACTTTGTTTAGAGGACAATGCCTCGGAAGAGTTTGTCATAGGCTCCAGAAGGGATGACGGAAAGGTAATCGCACCAAAGTTATTGGCTTTAGATATTGCCTGAATGTGGTCACAAAGCCACATATTGAGCTGCAGCTTGAACGAGCTTAATTGTTTCTGTGACAGCTCGCACGCATATGTTTGACAGCCGTACATGTCAAGCACCAGTATCATTCTTTGTTCTGTTTACTGACATAACATTTAGGTCTTAATTTAGAAAGAAATCAATAAAGGTGTGTACTATCTCAGGCCAACCAACGTGCTGGTCACCAAGACCAGCACATGTATCAGTGGTTTGTTAGTCAATTTTCGTGAGAACTTGTAAACAAACTATCTCTAAGAAGCAAGTCTTCATTTTGGGTGCAAAAGTGATCCTTTTGTGCATTCAAGGAAATCTGGCATGACACTGTAGTGACGCGGTTGACAGCTAGCTGCCTGATAAAGCAAAAAAAAAAAGTGGGATAGACCTGTCACTGTCTCTAATTTGCAAGTGATGATTTCTTTGTGTAATGCAGGTGTATGCAGGCTGTGGCTCCTGGATAAATGAAAAAGCCTGGGGATGTTTGTTCAGCGCTTCTACAGACTCTATGTTCTGTAGAAGTGCTGCTACTGTATTTTGGACCCCCGAACAACTGAAAACCAGGAGTGTCACTGGAACACTTTCGAACAAGGCACGGCATCTTGGCTACACTGAGGCAAAGCCAGCGCTGGCACCAGAGAAAGTATCTTCTCTAAAGGGTATATATCTTTCTCCTGTGGCCTTTAGAAAGTTTACATAATGATCTTCTGCATGTTTTCCTTTTTTTTATCATGGGGTTTTATTTTAGAGAAAATGTTGGCACGTTAATTTTGCTTAATCGCCTTTTAAGTTCCAGCATTGTGAATGATGGAAACAAATTTTAGCTGTTATTTGGACATGTGATACTGGATTCAGTATTTTTTCAGTAAAAAGAAAGCTGAAGGTTGCTGTAATAGCATTATTGTTACGATGATCTTTCAGCAGATAGTACTTGTCTGACAATTGTTTGCCATATTTTGCTAATACTAAATTTCTGACCACAATTTTGCACAACGCAAGTTGCCATCACAGGTGCGTCACCGAAGGTAGTGCAGCAGCATGCTGCACTCGGATAGTTAGCCATATCTTTATTTCTCATCAATGTAGGTATACTAAGATGCTCATTATAATCAGGTGTTAACAGTGCTCATGCATCACTGGCAGTAGGTGTAATAGCTATGTTACATCGATGCTTCATAGTAAATGTAGAGTATTCAAGCACAATACTGTTACACATGACCATGTATGGGAACAGCAGCGTCGTGCAGAACAATTCATAGAACACAAATTTTTTGAAACAGGAAATCAGTTCATGCATTCCCGACCAATAGCAACTTCCTTGTAAACTAAATTTGACTTTGCCCACATATTACCCATGGAGTAGTAATAAAGAACTGTGCTTAATTCTGTGTCTTTTTTGAAGCTAATAATTCACTTCCTATGCAGCATTGTTCGCCATTTACATGGGTGACATGCCAAAGGAGGTGTCAGACAAGAGAATGAAGGCGGCCGAAAACACTTGTCGCAGAAGCTCGGCGATATGCAGCGGTGGTGAACTCTGCGAATGCATGTTGAAATAAACTAGCTTGAGCCTTCAGGTTCCACATGTCGCATCAATGCCTACTCTCATGCTATGCCGAACATAAGCTGTGATGTCCTGCAAATTTGTTGCCTTTTCGACCCTCTTGTTGCAGCTCGCAAAGAAAGAGTAATAGGGCACTAACAAGATGACATAGGATGGGACAAGCTCAATCACAAGTGTGTTGCCCATTGTGTCCTTGTCTTGTCTTTGCCCTTTTACTCTTCTGCCTGTGCCTTTTAGTTGTAAACGTTACATGCGTGCTACAAATAAGACAGACTGTGCTAAAGCTGCATCAACCAGAGCTGTGGTCAATGCAGGTACTGGGAGGATTTTTGTAAACTTATTTATTACCCAAGGATATTGTTGCATCTCTTCTAACTAGTCGCAATTGATTGTGGTATAAAAGTTCCTCTAAAGTGCCTCAGAAAGGCTGGCCTACGTTTCGATAGGTGGACCTACTTTTGGGTGACCAGGTGGGAACTAACAAATTGGCCTGTTACGAGAGTGATTTTTTTTTTGCAGACTACCTGACTATGCTTGTTATCTCTGTCACACCTGTGTTTAAATCGGCTAGTGTATATATAATATAGCCCTATTTGTTATGTGGCAGCGGCTAGGTTATATAGTTTTTTTTAATCTATATTCTGGCTTCTGTTTTACCTGTAAAGTTCAGCCGGTATTATATATTCTAGTCAGTTTTTATTTTTGTTTTGTGCATCCTGTAGCATTCATTAGATCTTGCTATAACAACAAAGTACTTGTATAATAATGACAGTGGTGGAACAGCTGCGGCAAGAGCATTCTGTGTTGCCACCCTGCTACAATATGGCATTTTAGTGGTACATTGCACTTAGCCTTTGCCAAAGAAAGTGGAAGAATGAAAGCTTTATTCCATTCATGCTGTCTCGCCAGTAAAGCTTAAACAAAACTAAGTCTATTATCATCTTGTATTTCTGCTAATATTGCTTTGTATGAGATATGCTCGATGCTGCACAAGAAGCATACCCTTCCAACCCTCTTTGATTTTTTTGAAAAGTTCAATATTTTTGGATCTTTCTATGATTTTACAAATTTGTGGTGTTTTACGCAAGATGAGGTTGTGAAATAATTATAAACGTGTTGAAAAGTAGGGCGGCGCAAGATGCCATAAACAAAGGTATATTTGCTTAGCTAAGCAAGTTTATTCAGTACAGTTCCCGAAACAGTTGAGGTCAGCGAAAGCAAACTCGGTGAAAAAGAAAGTCAGTATGTCATAAAAACGCACTGTTTATCAGTCATTTGCCACTGCATGTGCTCTGCATTCATTTATTGTTAGTCCATATGCATTTTGCAAAAGTGTGTACTGAGGGAAAATATGAAAATGCATGCCATTTACCCTCTACCGTCCTCGTGATATTAAGCTGACAGGTACGCAAACGTGCCTATCGCTGCGCCAGATCAGTTTTTTGCCTCGCTGAGATCTACGCCAAAATGTAAAATGGACTGTTCCGCCACACTAATTCGTTTCTTGTGTTATCTTTCCTTGGCTATTGTTATCATTAAAAGTTTTCGGTTAGTACAGGAAGCTTAGTGCGGCTGTCTTTCATATTGACTCGTTGTTATTGAAAGATTACTACTCAGTAATGAAGCATTTAGTACAATTATTTTCTCATTTGAATGTCTCTAATCTGTAAGCCAGCATTCTTGCCCACATTTAATAATGTGTTTTTTTTCCCTGCAGTTCTGTTTAAGTGCCCTTTATGTAACAACATAAATGGTGCACTTTTTAAATTAAGACTGTATATTCTGCCTTAAATGTTTTTTATTTTGCCATCTGCTTCAAAAGGGGAGGCAGCTGCTCCAGAATTTGCCTCAAGAAAGTTGGTCTTTCCAACTGCCCCATTCTTCAATGACCGAACTGCTCTCGTCCACTGCAAATAAAGCTTGATTTTGAAGCTCCCACTGCAAATAAAGCTTGAATTGAATGGTGGAATGTGCACATGCCTGCCCATTGACTGCTGTACCAACTGGTTGAGACGTTCAGAATAAAAATGCTAGTCCAGCCTGCTTAGCAGCCATGCAAATACATATTACAATTGATCAAATCAATTATACGTTAGTGGGCCATTAACCGCCAAACTGGTAGACCGGTAGACTTGTAGGCCGGTAGACTTGTAGACTTGTAGACATGTAGACTTGTAGACTTGTAGACTTGTAGACTTGTAGACTTGTAGACTTGTAGACATGTAGACTTGTAGACATGTAGACTTGTAGACCTTCAAGGTCCGAAATTACGTATAGCCAACAGACATGTAAGCCTGTAGCTTGATGGAATTTTTGACTGGGTAAGGTATATAATACATTATTACGACACTATCAAAAATTAGAACGACGTTTTAATATGTTCGACTACTTTGAATGAGGGCTTGATGTTCTTTTACAGTAATACCCAGTTAATTCAAAACTATAAAAACTGTAAAACATTTCTATGTAAGAGATGTTTCGAGATAGCCGAATTCTCAAAAATAAAAGCGTAGGCACCGCTGTAAAGCCAACATGAGGCCTTTCCAATATGGCGCCGGTTACGGCCGTCTTCCTCACAAAAGCTCAATGTACCTGGAGCGGAACTTCTAATAGATGATTTTTGCGATGTTATGTGCGACCCAGCAACCGACTGGTCGGTCGTATATAGGCAACGGCGAACCTCGCACATATAAGCGCGAACGCAGATGCATGTTGACACCGTGTTCGAAACTGAAACCTGCTTATAACGTGACCACCACCAGCGAAGCCACGCACAACAATAGACCTCTCCCGCTTTGCAAACAGCCTGACGTCACTGTGCCGCGCCTCCGAAGCGTGCGCTGCTTGGCAAAAAACGTTCGTGCGACCTGTTCTCTCTCCATAAAAGCGCTGCTTGTATATGAACTACCGCGATCATAAGTCCGGCATATCGCTATTTTTAGAAGTGAAAGCATTTACGAACTGTGCTTAGGAAGTATAATGGTCCCCGTTGTACCGGTGCAACAACGTAGCGTTGTTGCCGAGGGCATGGTTCCCGTAAGTCAGCGTGTGGTGATTATGTAAAAGTGTGCCTCCTCCGTAGATCAAACTTCCACAAAAATGTATTACTCCTCAAAAACGAATATTTTATCACAGATGGTCACATTTTCGTGGTGACAAAGCAATACTTCGCTAAATGACTGGTCTTCGAACACAAATTTATATTGCATTGTCGTGAATGCACTGATTTGCGCGCCATTTACACTGTAGCTTTAAACGATATACAACATGAACTTCGACTAGAACTACATGGCGGCTCAGTAGAGCCACACAAAGTAGCGGCGCCTTAATTCAGATGAGGAAGAAATGCAGAAAAACTTATTATCCTGCTTTAGGAGCATGGTAAGATACCCTAGGTGGACAAAATTAATCCGGAGCCTTTCGTTACACTGTCCAACATAAGCCGCTGTGCAGCTTAGGAATGTTAAACACCACAATTTAATTTCAATTGTTAGTTTGGTCATCCGAATGTACGTAATCCATTGCGCGGTAACTTCGCTGTGTCTGCTGCCTCCTTTGCTGCTCTCAACTTTACAAGACCCAACTTTTGATTGTTTATGTGCATCATCACGGCATAAGGCCCGTGCCATGAAGGTAAATACACCAATAACGAAAAAAAAAGAAAGTTCAGTTTTACTTAAGACCCGTGAGATCTGCGTGAAATCGCGATAATTTCAGTGGTTTGCCTTTTGGGTATTCCCCGTGATTAAATGTATAGACGCAGCTTCGGCAGTGGTCAAGACGTCGTAGGAGCTCATTTGTTGCCATACCTCTCAGTCGATAATTTATGCTCAAACGAAGGGTTTTTTTTGTTGTTTTTGCACACAGCGCGGATGGCCCCGAAATACATGCGCTCACGTATCAACGAATCTCATTCATTCTCACCTGTTCAATAAATACGGGTCCTGAAGTTCTATCAGCGCCTGATCACTTCGACTGGTTTTATTACACGTACGCAACACGCGTCCACAGTCTCGTAAGCGAGATGCATTGCTAATCGCGTTGTACAACACACGCACGCGCACAAACAAACACGCACACAAACAATGTGGTCCGTTTCCCTACGCAAAGGTAAGCCGATATCATTGCTGTTCTCGCTGTACACTTTACCACAACAAATGTGGCACACATCCATGGAAATGTCGATATTCTTCATTGGACAATCAATCGCGGACCACCACCACGGGGCTCACGTTCCCAAGTAAAAAAGCCCAGCGTCGCCACATTTTAATCACGCAGTTTACCACACGCCGATGTTCTCCGACACACATTACTGCTAATTTGGCTGGCAAGACAATTGTGGAGGTTAACGCAGAAATAATAAATAAATAAATGTCGCAGTTTCGCCTGAAAGGCGAATCATTCATTGCGATGGCAAATTAGTAGAGAGCTACTCGGAGTAGGGATAGTAGTTTTATCGGCTGCATAAACTTGGGACACATTCGCTCACTAACTGAATTAACATGCCTGGTGTCAGCGCGCACAAGCAAACGTGAATAGATCCCACTCGATGACCGTAGACAACCACTGTCAAAACGCTGGCAGCAAGCGCAGCCACAGCAGCGAGCGAAGGTTCGTGCGGTCTATCGCTTCAACGGAAACTGAGCGGCGAATGCACAGTGCATACAAAGATCAGAGCCGTGTGGAGATAGCTTTTAAGAGACGGTGCCGGCGACCGCCACTGCCGGGCAAAGTACAAGCGCAGTTGGCAGAGTAAAAGCTGCCCCCCCCCCTCCCGCACTGCCTTCCCGCTTTCTTGCTTTCGCGTGGGAGATTGAGTGACCACTTCCCCTTTTGCCCGGTTGCAAAATACGCATTTGGTGCCGCCGCACAGCGTCGCCCCACCTCCCTCCCTCCCATACCCCCACGGCCTTTCGCGTGACGGTCGCGTTTGCCTTCCGCCGTGCGTTCGGTGTCCGTGATAGCGCACGTCCCCCGCGCGCTTTCACTCGCCCATACGGCGCGCTGCGCCGATTTTATCGCCCTTGGACTTTATACGGAACCTCACGGCGACGACGGCGACGCCGACGGCAGAAATCCGGTTGAAGTGTCCATATAATTGCTATCGCAATAAACACGCGTCCACGTTGCGGCCACCTACACCAACTACACGTGAGTGCACTACGCAGGAAGCCGGCGGCGGATGTTTTTTGCCAGCCAGGGTCACCGCACGTGCGCCGCTGACATCACGCTGTGACGTCGCCGATGCGGTGTGACGTATCCCAGGAGGTCTATTGCCTCCGGGCATCGAGACACTGCCGAGCATAGCGTGTCTGGCGTGTTTACAACTGGTGGCGGATCACGCCGTCACTTGTAACGCGTGACAGACAGTTCACGCGTATAGACATTTCCCGACCTCACCTTGCATTGTCCAAGTTTAGGAACAGCATTTGTAGTTCTCAAGCACGAAGTGCTTCTTCGCTCAAACATGATTTCGTCAAATGGGCCACAGTACAGCAGTGTATAAACATTACGAATAAAATAAAGCGCAGCACTGCAAAACGAATTATAAATGCAAGTAAATATTGACGCTACAGCGAGTTTGGAACTACAACTGGTGCTAGTAACAGGATTTCTCGTAAAATTTAGCGGCACCAGCCTAAATTCCGCGACGTTATTCCGAAAATGTTAAAAAAATTCACCGACGATTAGGGTACTCCCTAAGGCGAATTTTGAGCGCAGATCTTTAGGCGGTTTGAATTCACGATATATTATGGCAAAGAATGATTATGAACGACAGGGTCCTCTCGGCGGCGGCACCGAGCCTCTGCTCGGGCAGCTCGTTTAGCAGCAGCCGCAGACATAGCATTTCAACCGTTTGCCTCGCTCATTATTCGGGAAGGAAGTGTGAACACAGGAATGCGTGGCTCTCGTGGAACGCATTTTCTAGTGGCGGCGGCGCAGGCCAAGTAACGCATACGCTGTGGGTCCAGATCCCACGCCAGCGCTTTGTTTCCACATATGGTATCGGTATTTTCAGGCATGCAGTGACGCCGGACATCGGCAAAAATACATTGCCGAGAGCTATTGGGGCTATACTAGTCCAGGTGCAACCAAATTAGGAAGGGCCACTAGGCTTCAACAATGTCACTCCTATACCAGAACAGGAATTGGCCTTTCTGGTGCAGTATTCGGTAAATACCTCCCTCATGACTCCTGCAATTAACCAATGGCCCTCAGTCCCCAGCGGCTGCGGAGCGCCTGAACAAGGCGTGGTCAGACCTGCGACGCGGCAGAGGGTGCTAAGAATTACTGGGTTCCGCCAGGCCGCCACTGGAAACTGAGCCTGGCAACGTTCAACACAAGAACCCTTTCGAGTGAGGCTACCTTAGCAGGGCTATAAGGCACTGCCTGGGATATTATTGGTCTTACTGAGGTTAGAAGAGCCGGTGAGGTTTATACAATGCTCGCAAATGGCCACGTCCTCCGCTACAGAAGTCTTCCAGATAAGAGAGAATTTGGGGTAGAAGTTCATAGTCCATATGGACATAGCGGGCAACATTGATTAATTGTACAGCATTAATGAAAGGGTAGTTGTAATAAAGTCGTAATAAAATTGTCGTAATAAAATAGGAGGAATAGAATAAAGGTAGTACAAGCCCACGACCCAACCTCAACTCACGATGATGAAGAAATATATCAGCTTGATGAGGATGTTGAATTAGCGATGAGAAAGATGCAAACTCAGTATACTGTAGTCATGGGCGACTTAAATGCAAAAGGGGAGAAAAGCAGGTTGGTGAGCAAGGAATTGGCAACTATGGCATCCGTTCTAGAAACCCTAGAAGAGAGATGTTGGGAGAATTCGCGGAAAAGAATAGGCTCCGAATAATCAATACCTTCTTCAGGAAGCGCAGCAACAGGAAGTGTACCTGGAAAAACTCTAATGGAGAAACAAGGAATGAAATAGATTTCATACTCTCTGCCGATCCCAGCATAGTGCAGGATGTAGAAGTGTTAGGTAGGGTAAAGTGCAGTTAGTGAAGTCTAGGATTTCTCTCAATTTGATGAGAAAAAGAATAAAATTGGTCGAGAAGAAACAGGCCAACCTAGACGCAGTAAAGGTAAAAGCAGATCAATTCAGACTGGTGCTCGCAAACAAATATACAGCTTTAGAACAGGAAGATGAAGACAACATAGAAGTAATGAATGAAAGCATAACTAGGCTGATCGCAGAAGTAGCAGTTAAAGTGGGAGGTAAGGCACCAAGGCAACCAGTAGGTAAGCTCTTCCAAGCAACAAAGGACCCAATAAACAAGCGGCAAAACATGAAAGTGTCAAACTCGAGAGATCAGATAGAATTCACTGAACTGTCGAAACTTATCAACAAGAAGACAGCAAGGCATATCCGAAATTATAACGTGGAAAAGATTGAGGAAGCAGTAAAGTATGGACGTAGCATGAAATCAGTCAGAATAAAACTTGGCATAGGACAAGGCAAGATGTATGCACTGAAAGAAAAGCAGGTTAAAATCATCGATGACATAGTAAGAGCAGCGGAAGAATTTTATACTAACCTGTACAGTGCCCAGAGCAGCCAAGCTACTTTCATTCGAAATAGTGATGAACAGGAAACAGAGGCTCCTTCTAAAAATAGCGATGAAGTTAGAAGGGCCATGAAAGACATGACCAGAGGAAAAGCAGCTGGAGAAGATGGAATAACAGTTGATTTAATCAAGGATGGAGGAGATATTATACTTGAAAAGCTTGCGGCCCTTTATACGCAATACCTCCAGACTACAAGTGTACCAGAAGGCTGGAGGAACGCCAACATTATACTCATCCATAAGAAGGGAGACGTTAAAAAGTGAAGAATTATAGACCCGTTAGCTTGCTCTCAGTATTGTATAAAATATTCACCAAGATAATTTGCAATATAATCAGGGCAACACTGGACTTCAGTCAACCAAGGGAACATACTGACTTCAGGAAGGGGTATTCTACGATGGATCATATCCATGTCGTCAATTAGGAAAATAAAGAAATCCGCAGAGTGCAATCAACCTCTCTATATGGCTTACATAGATTATGAAAAGGCATTTTATTCAGTAGAGATACCAGCATTTGTACAGGCATCGCGTAATCAAGGAATACAGAAGGGATATGTGAATATCTTGGCAAATATCTGCAAACATTCCACAGCTACCGTGGTTCACCACAAAAAAAGTAGAAAGTTACCTATCAAGAAAGGGTTCAGGCAAGGAGACACAACCTCTCGAATGCTACTCCCTGCATGCTTTCAAGCTCTTGGAGTGGGAAGGCTTAGGAGTGAGGATCAACGGCGACCATCTCAGCAACCTTCGGTTTGCAGATGACATTGTCCTATTCAGCAACAATGGAGACTAAAACAACAAATGATTGAGGACCTTAATCGAGAAAGTGTAGGAATTGGGTTGAAGATCAATATGCAGAAGACAAAGATAATGTTCAATAGCCTGGAAAGGGAATAAAAATTCAGGATTGCCAGCCAGCCGCTAGAGCTTGTAAAGGAGTATGTTTATCTAGGTCACAGCGGACCCTGATCATGAGAAAAAAATTTAGAGTAGAATAAAATTGGGTTGGAGGGCATACGACAGGCATTGCCAAATCCTGACTGGAAGTTTGCCACTGTTGTTGAAAAGAAAAGTGCACAATGATTGCATTCTACCGGTGCTAACATATGGGGCAGGAACTTGGAGCAAGGGATCTCGAGAACAGGCTAAGGACCTCACGAAGAGCGATGAAATGAAAAATGTTAGGCATAACATTAGGAGACAAGAAGAGAGCGGGGTGGATCAGAGAGCAAATGGGGATAGCCAATATTCTAGTTGAAATTAAGGAGAAAAAATGGAGCTGGGCAGGCTATGTAATGCGTCGGATGGATAACCGGTGGACCATTATAGCTACAGAATGGATACCAGGAGAAGGGAAGCGCAGTCTAAGACGGCAGAAAACTAGGTCAGCTGATGACGTTACGAAATTTGCAGGCGCAAGTTGGGATCAGCTAGCACAAGACAGGGGTAATTGGAGAGCACAGAGAGAGGCCTTCGTCCTGCAGTGAACGTAAATATAGGCGGATGATGATAATGATGACATGGGGCAGACTGGCTGGCACCTCAGCATGTGTCTAGGAGGAGACCATGATTCACTCAAGGGACCAGCATGTTCGTCCCATATAGCCATGCATTAGCGCGACTGGGCCTGGGCGCCGGATTTAGATTGTGCATCAGTTTTGTTCACCTACAGAAACCAAGTGACCCACCAAATCAGTGAGGAATACCATATAAAAAACGGGAAAACATGTGTCAGCCAGCGCTCACTATGACTGTGTGACAAAGAGGTATTCTCTCTAAATGACAAGGAATGGCAATCACTCTGTGCTCATTGATTAAAAAGCGTCAAATGTCTTGAGCAAGAAAGCCGGCGTCTGGCGTTTGCAGCAGCAAAACGGCAGGTAAATTCCCATTTTCTGTGACACCACGTCACGAGCGCACCTCGACGGAGCAGAGGGAACGAAAGGTAACACCTGCTGCCCCGTTAGCGCGCAAGGTGTTGCGTGAAGGGAGAGGGCATGGCCGCGACGTCACCCTCACTTCCGCTCTCAGCGACCTGTGTTATCCGTGCGTTAATTGCCAGCGCAAGCTCTCAACTGAGTTTCAACTGGGCCTCGGCTAGGCCAAATGAAAGCGTGTCAAGAGGCTCAACGCGCTCGTTTGCCCGCAAGGAGTTCATAACTCGAAGGACCGCTCAGCGGCGTTCAATTGGACATCAATGCTTTCGCATTCAAGACGCTTAGCAAGTGCTTAGGTGTGCTCGGACTTGTCATTCTATTCTTTTGCAAGTGCTTTTTATCAAGCTTTTATACATCTGTATTGTAACTTGTAACCTCTGAAATAACTTTTGTGCGGTAGAAGTGCACATGTAGTGTAAATATTTTCTTTAATCCTTCCATCAAGATAAACATTGACACGTGTACTTGTTCATCTTTCCGCGGTGACCGCTTTTCACCGGCTAACAAATGTTAAATGCCATCACTCAGCCGAGGACGTGGCTGCATGTATCGGAAGTTTCTCGAATGCTATCGATGCTTCTACCCGTTGTCTGTTGTCACTGATGCTAATGTATTATGTAACCTGATTATAGAGCGACTATGAGCGACGCGAATTGTCTAGTACTTTCTGGAAGACACGCGGGCACCAGGGATAACTATGGAACCTTTGATGACTCATGTATAAAAGCCGACGCGTTTCGCCGCTGATCAGATTTCGACGATCGCCGACTACGAATATTTAACGCAACTGTTTCAGAATGGACACCACGCCAGAATACAGAAAGCTCCAGGTCAGCACACCAAACACACTACATCGAACAGACCAAGGATACCACAGCGGGAACACTGAGCACACCAAACTGGGCTCACCGTAAAAACCACGATGGGTACACCAGACACACCATACGCACCATATCCGTGTCTGAAAGGACACTCTGGTGTAAATGATAAAAATACCAGACATGGTTGCGTTCATTTATCGACTAGGAATATATATATCAATATTTAACGCAACTGTTTCCTATATTGAGGGCACAGCTTCCATACAAATTCCGTTTCATTGAAAAGGCGCAAAAGCAAAGTTGTATACAATAAAAAGGGCCAATTAGTCGCGAAGTACAATATCACGTTAACAAATTAAGAAGCCTTGAGCCGCAAAATTGTAACATATGGTAACTTTTGTTTTTATTTTTGTGGCCGGAAATATGCACATCAATAACTACAGCAATAATTCGTAGTGCATACAAAACCTCCCTACATAAATTGTCAACCAGGAAATGGAAACTCGCTGAAAAAGGGACGAGTGCGACGCTTCGGCATTACGAGGCCCTGCTCGTCTCAAACAAGTACTATGGTATCAGTACACGCACTTTCACTGGGCGGCGTGTGGAAAGGTCGCGTCGCGCGTCGAAGCAGTCTGGGTAAATGAGAGAGCAAAACAGCACGATTGCCCGTGACGCCCTGATGCAACGCCCGACTGGAGCTCCGTCCAATGGATCCGGCATGGGATGTCCTAGGAGGTCGCGTTGCTGGCATGGAGTGTCGGCACTTTAAGGTCTAGCTGCGTCAGGTTGGTCGTCGCTGTTGTCGAGGTCGAACCTGGGACGGGTCAGATAAAACGCACGCTGTAAAATCTGTCGGCACAGTACGCGTATAGCACGTTTATGCGCAACTGAATTGATCATGGAACTGAGTTTGAGCGTCACTCTCAGTTGAAACTATAAATAATTCGAATAGGCTGCTACTGAAAGATAAGCAGGGTGATATCATCAGCAATTTCGATAGCACAGTAAAAGCCACAGAAGAACCTTATACTGACCTGCACAGTTTCTGTAAGCTACTTTCATTCGAAGTACTGATGAACAGGATGCAGATCAAGGCTCCTTCTATAACTAGCGATGAAGTTAGAAGGGCTTTGAAAGACATAACCAGGGAAAAAGCTGCTGAAGAAGATGGAATAACGGTCGATTTGATCAAAGATGGAGCAGATATCATGCTTGAAAAGCTTGCGGTCCTTTATAAGCAATGCCTCATGACTTCAAGTGTACCAGAAAGCTGGAAGAACGCCATAAAAAGGGAGACATTAAAGAAGTGAAGAATTACAGACGCGTTAGCTTCCTTTCAGTATTGTATAAAATATAGACCAAGATAATTTCCAATAGAATCAGGGCAACACTTGACTTCAGCCAACCAAGAGAACAGGCTGGCTTCAGGAAGGTATATTCTACGATTTATCACATCCATGTCATAAATCAGGTAATAGAGAAATCGGCGGAGTACAATCAACCTCTACATATGGCTTTCATAGATTATGAAAAAAAAAACATTTGATTCAGAAGAGATACTACCAGTCATAGAGGCATTGCGTAATTATTGGAGTACAGGAGGCATACGTGATTATCTTGGCAAATATCTACAAAGATTGCACAGCAACCCTGGTTCTCCACAAGAAAACGAGAAAGATACATATCAAGAAAGGGGTCAGGGAAGGAGACACAATATCTCCAATGCTATTCAATGCATGGTTAGAAGTATTGAAGTTCTTAGACTGAGAAGGCTTAGGATGACAATCAACGGCAAATATCTCAGCAACCTTCCGGTTTGCAAATGACAGTGTCCTCTTCAGCAACAATGGCGACGAATTACAGCAAATGATTGAGCACCTTAACCGAGAAAGTGTAAGAGTGGGGTTGAAGATTTATGTGCAGAAGACAAACATATTGGTAAATAGCCTTTCAAGCGAACAAAAATTCAAGATCGCCAGTCAGCCTCTAGTCAGTAAAGGAGTACATTTATCTATGTCAATTACTCACAGGGGACCGTGATCATGAGAAAGAAATGCACAGAAGAATAAAATTGGGTTGGAGTGCATACGGCAGGCATCGCCAAATCTTGACTGGGAGCTTACCGCTGTCGCTGAAAAGAAAAGTGTTCAATCATTAGATTCTAACGGTGCTAACATAAGGGGCAGAAACTTGGAGGTTAACAAAAAAGCTCGAGAACGAGTTAAAGACCGCACAAAGAGCGATGGAATGAGAATTGTTAGGCATAACATTAAGAGACAGGACGAGAGGGTGTGGATCAGAGAACAAACGGGGATAGCCGATATTCTAGTGAAAAAAATGGAGCTGGGCAAGCTATGCAATGTGTAGGATTAATAACCGGTGGACCGGTTATCCATCCTACACCGAGTGGATACCAAGAGAAAGGAAGCGCAGTCGAGGACGGCAGAAAACTAGGTGGGGTGATAAAATTAGGAAATTTGAAGGCGCAAGTTGGAATCAGCTAGTGAAAGACAAGGGTAATTGGAGATCACAGGGAGATGCCTTCGTCCTGCACTGGACGTAAATATAGGCTGATGATGATTTAAGCGTGAGTATTGAAAATTCCGAAATAATTATGTAACAAGTAGTTTGTAAATAAACTATGAAGATCGAAGGCACATTTCGGAATACGTGCACGCAGATTCCAAAGTGAAATGGTTCTTCAAATATTGTAGTAATTGGTCATCTTCTGCACGTCGTTTGCAGCGCAGCGAATACGTGCGGAAAATCAGTAGGACACGGAAACCTCCGCCACATTACCCTGGTGATCCAGGCGACCTTTCATCACGCTCTGTGGGATAGGCTCAGTTTACTATTGCACTAGCTCCACGACTATCTGAATCTAATCGCAAAAAGCCCACCGACGGGATGTTACAAACCCCGGATGAAAAGGCACAGGAATCTTCGCTTTCAAAAAATGTACTATGCTCTAGAAGGTTTATGCTTGTTGCAATAAGGATGTCTGTGTACCGTTTTGAACACCGAAGGTGTTTAAGCCAGCCGTAATTTGTGGTTCGTATCAAGAGACTACGAAGAAATAAAAGATAAACTTTCTTGTCGAGGCGGGATTCGAACCCGCGTACCCCGGGTCCCAAGGCGAGCGTCGTAACCACTAGGCTATACAGCTTTTTTGTATATTGCCGGCTTGGCAAAAGAAGATACATTGTAAAAAGTTGCATGACCATCAAAGCACTACTAAGTGTCTGACTAGTGTGTTGTGATAAAAAGTTACAGGCCTCCGCGGCACACGCAGCAGTCACAGCGTAAGCCCGTTGAGCGGCGCAAGAGTAGCTTCACTTTCGGCACCACGCACAACAAGGTCTTCGTGGCAAAGTGTCTTCGCCTCGATTCTGACGAAAACAATCTGAACTGTCCGCCAGGGCGACGGCGAGCTGCGGATTTAATGCTCTCTGCACAGCAGGCTGCTGAGCCCGATGATGCCTGGTTGTAGCCGCGCACGTAGCTCTACGATTCGCTTCTTGAGAAGCGGTTCGTACCTTGCGAGGAGACGCCATAACATGTAACAAAGAGGTACCCAGAATACATGGCGCACATCTAACATAGGGATAGCGTTGATTGCGCGAATCGTCTGAATCGCATCGCGTCTGAATCGCATCTGGTCGCACGCGGCAGTTGCAGGGACGTTAACTAGATGGCGCCACCATACTGTGGGAGCCTCGGGTCGTCTGAGGCGCGCAGGCGCCAAGGCGCAGATGCGCCTATAAAGGGAATATTTCTTCTGCCTGATAGCAAGCACTTGCTCGGCTCAGTGGTAAAATATCCGACTCCCAGGCGGCGGGCCTGGGCTCGATCCCGGCGGAGAGCGGATACTTTTTTCTCATTTCCCGCGAAAGAGGCTACGGGGCGGCGGCGGCGGCATCATCGCGACCAGAAACGGCTATTGGAATGAGGCCATAACAGCTTACGCTGTAAAAAGGATTTAGCGTAGTCGGTTTGTACAAAACAGGTAACCAATCGGGAGCATCGCTTTGGGCATGACAAAATTCGCGTATGTAAAACACAATTTCAATGAAGTACTCGCGATTGTGATAACATTTATGCAATGTGTCCTTTTACCTCATTCCTCCCATTGTCATCCCCCATTGTGACCCTCTTTCTTCCCCTCTTCCCCTTCCCTTACGTAGACTAGCAGGTCAGATGTTTCATTTTCCGGCCGACTTCTCTACATTTTCAAATCATTAAACTACTTCTTCAATAAGGTACTGTTGAGCAGGGGTCACAACAATATGCTCATGCTTCTCATCCATACGCGTTCTCCACACGCTATGCATGCACAGAAGCATTCATGGATCGCAGGGCACTCGCCCTGGTTCGGCGCATGGCAGAAAACGCATCCTAAATTGACTTATTGGCAGATCCTTTTTAATTCTGCGTTTTAGAACATCCCACAAAAACACTGCGTCATGACAGCCCAGAAAGATATGCTCCATCGTCTCCGGTTTTTACGGGCGAAGCACCTTAGGGCCGAGCCTTGTTCCTCGTCGTCGTCCGCCGTCCGTAGCTCTCGTTTGCATGGAGACCGCTAGGGGCGCTGCGGTGCACAAGGGTGTTCGTTCCTGACCACGGTGGAAGAATATTTAGGTGTTGACACTGCGGCGGAGCGCGCGTCCAGATTATGTACGGCCGCGCGCGGGCGCACCGCTGCGAGCAGATAGATGGCGCCGCGGCCAGCGGTCCCAGCTTAGCGGCGCCGGCGGCTTGGGATTCCTCTGCCTCTGCTAAATTTTCGTTCATAGGGGAGTGAGTAAATCTCAAAGCGCGAAAAAAATCGTTATTTCACATTAAAGTGATAAGTGTACCAGGCTTCGTTCACATGAAGGTTCCTTGTGCAGGGCGTGGATTACGTGAACACGGATCAATCGGGCAGCACTCAAAGCCCACTGAAGTTACCCTCGCGCGCACAATTTGTTTCGTCCGGTGTAGCCGTTCATTCAAGCATAAAACAATAAAAGCATTAGCCCACATGCTACCGCTCGATCAGAAGAAAATAGTGACTGCACCAGAAAATGTATTTCATGCTTATCGCTGCTTCCATTCACACTCAGAAAACCGTTCAATCATCGTTGCGCGAATTCAATGTGTCCGCGATATAAATTAAGAAATGAAACGGTGCAAGCTTGCGATATGCAATGCACTAGAGCAAAGTGGCTGTTCATGGCTAGAACTTAAGATGAGAATGCACATCAGCTATGTAAAAACTCTTTCAAATGGGAATTTATTAGGCGGGACGAAGGCAGGCATATATCTTGAAATAGAGCATCACTACCACAGTTTACTGATGAAAACCTGAGCAAATGCCTTTTTTATTCCAATTCCACTTAACATAGACCGTGTATATCATTCAATGGGCTTTAGTCCATTGAGGACTGAGTGGCTCTTGCAAGATCTAAAAAAAGAGGCGACTTTCTTTTTTCTTAAATTGCATATGAGAATGTGCCAATGTAAGCGTCTTTGACAATGTATGCTACAGCCTGTCCACAAATACACTTACACCCACCACACAATAATCCCATAGACCTTTTTTTGCATAGACACAAGCAGCTCGATAATTTTAATAGGTGATAACCATCCCAGAAGCTTGCGGTCTCATACACTCCCACAATGGAAAAACGTTGTATAAAAACATGCAAGCGTGTAATATACACGTGCATTGTAAAAAAAAATTCAGTAGCCAGGATGGAACAAATTTGAAAATCAGGCACACGTACATCTGCACAGAAAACAGCACTATTTTACAGGGTGCACAAATATTTCAAAATATGCATGTGTCACGTAGCTGGACAGAACCATAGTAATGTTGTTGCCGTCCCTTGGAGATACTCAGTTATTTTTTACATTCCGCCTAATTAGATAATTAGGCTTATTTATTGATCAACTTCTTAATTATTATAATTAGATTAAGAGTGTCAATGAGAAAATTGTAGAGCAACATGAAAGACTCCCGATACACCTTTCTATTGCTCAATACGCGCTACGTAGAAGTGTTTTTCCGAGCATGAAAGAAGCTCACGAATACACGCAAAGTGCCTCGAGCGGCCAGTCGCGCGGCAATATTGCTGTATTCGCGGGAAAACACTGTTCACTCTCGGAAAACACATTTATGTATCACGTATTGAGCAACAGAAAGGTATATTGGGAGTTTTCCATGCTGCTGTACAATTCTCTCGTTCACACTTTTTATCCAATTATAGCATTAAAAAGTTGATCAATCAATTATTAAAATAATTATGTAATTAAGTGGAATAAAAAAATAATCTGAGTAGCTCCAAGCGACGGCAGACAACATTACCTTGGTTCTGTCCAGCTACGTGACATTTACATATCTTCAAATCTTGGTGCATCATAGTAAACCACCCAGTATATATCTTGTACATGCAGCAAAATTTGCACAAACTACTGTGGCACACAGAACGTTCTCTCTTCCGCAGTGGCTTTCGAGGTTTATTTTACCGTGTGAGGTTCTTTGGACACTTTGGAAATGAGGCGGAAATCCTTTTATCGAGGGCTCCGCGTAATATGCCATCGATATCGTATCCTCTGAAAAATGGCTGGTGCAGACATGGTCGGTAGGCGTTAGAGTTCGGTCTGCCCTCAGATTTGCACGGCGCCACTGCTCCAGACGACCGCTGTCGGACGGCGCTTTGAATAAAGGCACACGCTCCGCACAAGTCAAGTATCCAGAATTGCAGTTCGGAACGAAGCACTTTCTAGCCATTTCAAACGCCCCTCAGAAGGCCGCTGCCACCTTCGTTGAGGGCCCGTGGCGACAATTCCCAAGCACAAGCTCATGAAACGAACGCGAACAAAAATCGTGCCTTCAAAACAGCGCAACCGCACATGCAAGCAGGAAGACGAAGCAGCGGCAGCACGCGCCTTTCCGCCGAGGCTGGGACCGCATACCGCAGCGCCCTCTACGACGGCGCCGAACCAGCTGCAACCAAGCCGAACATAATCTGGGCGCGAGCGAGCGGCGCTATCGCGCGCGTTGGAAGGAGAGTGTCAGCACCTCTCCTTATTCTTACAGCGTGTTCCCTTGGCGCTGAGCCGTGCTCCCTCAAGGGCTGCAGAAGATATCGTCAACCTTTCCCCTTTCCCTCAAGAACAGCGTGTTCCCGACGCGCGCTACACATGCCGCAACGTGCACCGCGTTCACACGTGCACCACATGCCGGAACGTGCACTCTCTCTCCCTCGTTCCCGACGCGCGCTCTCTTTCTCTGTCGTCCGCGTTCGTTCCCGACGCGCGCTCTTTCTCTCTCGTTCGCGACGCGCGCTCTCTTTCTCTCTTGTCCGTAGCTCTGGTTTGCATGGAGTCCGCTATGGGCGCTGCGGTGCACAAGGGCGTTCGTTCCCGACGCGCGCTCTCTTTCTCTCTTCAGCCATGGAGATAACGGTCGCTTCTGATAACGGCGCGCCCGCTTTGGATGAAAATGCGAGTGGCGGCTCAACTGCAAGCGGAGTCGAGGGCTTACAAAAGCTGCTGCAGCACGGCAACGCAGACAGCAAGTGGACCCGGAGTCAAGGGCGCGGGAAGCTGCAGCAAAATGGCAACGCCGGCAAGCGGGCCCGGAGCTGAGGACTCGCGAAGCTCGCGCTTGAACCGAGCATCGGCGCCACCAGCCTCAGGTAGAGAACGCTTCCGGCGTTTTGCCGCCTCTGGGTCCGCTTGCCGGCGTCGGGGGATTCACGGTTAACCGAATGATTACCCGCTGCTTCGCCCACTCATCATAATTCACTTCGTGGATATGCGGTGATTTTTTTGTTTTTTTGCAGATCAAAGAATTCACGGACCATGGTACAAATATGCCTTTGCTTTGCAGCCATGGCTTCACTGGGCGAGTATCTGCATGTATTTAGAAAAAGAAACATTTAGGCTCTTACCGGCATTTTTTAACTCTCTTAAGAACATCTCGTTCTGAATCCAAAACAAATACTGTACGATGCAAAGGGACAGGCAATAAAGCGTAAATATCTCTGTACAATTTCTTACGACTAACTACGGCTAGATATCAATTGAAAATCTCGCCTTAAGTATATCAAAAGCGCGACCACTTCTCGCAGAAACGTGCCATTGAGCTCGTATACAGGGACGACACTATATAATCTGGCAAAGAATGACGTTATCGTACTTGAGTCATTGTTCTCAGAAAAGCATCTTTTTGGTCTCGCAAAAAAGAGGGCCTGGTTACAATTTGCTTGAGGAACAAATGTGACAACCCCAGCCCTCCATTCGCCACTTTATGAAACAAATTGCTACGGTTTGTAGGTTCCCATGTTGACGCCCAAATAAACGTTGCGAATACTCTATGCAGCTTTTGCACGGACATCCTCGCCAAACACAACGCTTGCATCACGTAAATGATTTTAGCGAATAAAAACAAATTGCACACAGTCGCTCTTGCAAACATTGAACATGTATGCCCTCCCCATTTGCCAGTCTGAGCTTTCACTTTCACTACTTCTTTTGCCCAATATTATTTGGTTTCACAGTAGTGTTCGCGTGGAACACCAAGGTAGGTTCCTGGTGTTAACGCCCATTGCATGTTACAAAACATCTTCGGCGTGTATTGCCACCTCCCGTGCCAAAAACCAAAACACTTAGTCCTGCTAATAGCACTTCCACTTGCATTAGGCTTTACAGCCACGCTTGCAGAGCATGTATTTATGCGAACCATATGATTGCTTTCGAGCGTAGTTGTCTTCGTCCACAGCTGGCGCGTTCACACACTCGTGCTCTGCGAGGTGAAGAGGTTTTGCGCGCTGTGAGAGCGAGAGAGAGAGAGAGCGACGAATTGACGGAGCGGGTCTCTTGTAACGCGGTGCCGGCATTGGAACGCAGTGTCGGTGTTGCAAGCTGCGCTAGCTCCGCTATGCAACGCGCAGTGACGGCCGTAAGTTCCAGACGCGCGAGAAGAAATTATCATCATCATGAGTAGTAAGATGAAAAATGCGCGCATACTTCCAGAAATGGGCTACGATCGCCGAAATTCGCTGTTTCAAGCATTGCGCGGCCGACTGCAAGGCTTTTTTAAATTTTTTTTATGGATTTGCACACAACCTGCAGAGTCCGTAATCGCAGATGCTTGTTCACACATTCGGTAACGTAGGCGCGTTATTGAAACTTGCCCGCGAATGCTGACTTGGTTGTGCTTGTTTCTTGTAATGTTACAACAAGCACAGGAACCCCACCACGCACTGCTAATGCGTACTGACAACCAAGCGCGTACTCGTAGATCGAATGACATGTATAGGCGAAGCTCACACCTACACCACCATGCTGACTATATTGCACGTTCGCACAGCACATTCAGCAAAACATTTATTACCAGTTTCGTTGCAGATGCTCAACCGCTCGCGTTAAATAAATCAAGATACCTTTGCACAGCGACACCGGGCTTAATGCACTGTGCAACTGAACGCGCAATTGCAGAGGTTCCGCTTGTCCTTGCTTACTTGGCGTGATGGTTTCAATGTCAGGCTTCTGTGTTATTCGATTCGAGTGTTCCAGTCCTGCCGTTGGACAATTTTAACGTGACAGCGTTAGGGGCCTCGTGTCGCTAAAAATCCGATGTCAGCGTCAGCGTGGGCACGCCGGGGCCGTTGGCGGAAATAATCATCCTGAACGACCCCGACCGCGTAGGCCCTCCACGTTGCGCAATGTGTTAGTGAACAAAATTTGTTTTCTCAAAGTGAAATCTGTCACAAAAATCATAAACTACGACTTAACCACAACATACAGACGTGGTAGCGTCGGATTGCAATTGGAATATTCGAGAAAACATAATTCAGTCGTCGGGAAGCCTGATAAGCAGCCAGGGATATTTGAATACTATCGCGCTCCAATCTTAAAGATGAAGCTTAAGCGTGCTCGAAATTTTAATAATGTTTCTTCCATTATTTATAACGCAGTACTTTCTTTAAAACGTGATCATCACTTTTCAAAGTCCCGAAGCCGTTTGAAGCCAGAAGGACGACGTTTAGGCAAATCCAGTGCTGGCTGAACTGCCCTGCTTTCAGGGGCGGTATTCTGTAAGAGTCTACCTAATGGACTGTCCATTTCGGCGACCGTTGATTCGCTGCTGCTTGACGTGCAGGAAGGAGACTGGCTGCCACCTTCCTGCACGTCAAGCAGCAGCGAATCAACGGTCGCCGAAATGGACAGTCCACTAGGTAGACTCTTACAGAATACCGCCCTAGCTTCCGTACACACTAGCGCCATCGTTCGCTCTGGTAATTGTACGAAACTCTGTGCATGCACCCCTACACGCCGTCGGAATTCAAATAAGCGATCCCTTCTTCCATTTCTGCATATTCCAGACGCAAATACAGACGGTTCCTTCATAAGGAGAGTGGCGTTGATTTCTTTGGAGCCACTTATTGTGTCCAGGGCGCCGCAATGAAAGGTGGGTCCACGTTAGCATACGGCAGGTCGCCGCACGCCATTTGCGCTTAGTGGACCGCTGGCCGACGACGGTCTTGCAGCGAAATGCCAAAACATCCCTGTGACACAGAGGATCTCCCCGCAGCGCACATCGATGTAGCCATTCCGCGATAGAGGAGTGGTAGCGGCCACGGTGTTAGTGTGGTCGCGGCAACGCTCCGGCGCCGCTGGCAGCCTCACCAGGCCTCAGAAACGGCGCTGGTTTTCTGTCCGCGCGAATTGCGGAGCCATCCATGAAATGGATGCGAAACCAAAATCGCTTTTTCTTTTTTTTTCTTGTACTAAGTGGTTCATTTGGAAAGGAAGGGGTTGGCGCTATCTTCTGCAGCCCTTGAGGGAGCACGGCTCAGCGCCAGTTTGTCGCCAGTTTGTCTCTCAACTTTGTCGTATCTCTCTCGCCTTCAACTATCGGCGGCGCGGCCCGCGCTTGCCGTCGGCCGAGCTGATAACGGCCAAAACGGCAGCAACTTTCTTTTTTCTCGCATTATGCGGTCAGTTTTGCGGTTTTCGCCTTCCTCGCTAGCAGTGTGGTCAATGTGGTAGCCCACCCTTGCACGTTTGCGGCTTTTTTCCGCAATGTCTCGTAGCTGTCGCTGTTCTTGTTTGGTTCGATGGTCTACGAACACATCAAGACGAAGTGAGCCAGGCGACGTGAAATTCTACCGCATCCTTAGAGACAACTGGTGAGCACATTGCAGTTTATTTCCCGGTTTTTATTTGTGATAGTAATTGTGCGCAGTCGTACATGGCTGTCCGGTGGTGAGGCAGCAGCTAGCTTATTTGAAAACACCACAACGATGCAGTAAATCGTTATGCCAACAAGCGGCGAACAAAAATCTCCCCATAAATATAGTACCACCTGTGCGTATAGCAAGGAGCACGTGTTAGGTGTGTGCTTTGCACTTCTCTCTAGCTAGTTTATCACCACCGTTTAAAAATGCGTTTATGAGAATTATGGCTGATGTATCACAACTAGTACTCTGCCGCGACGCGAAGCGAGCTCAGTTTTGTATGTTCCAACTGCGATGTTATATTTTATGATCTTCACGGTTCTTCAGAATAGAAGCGTTTTTAAACTACGCTGGAAGGACGGACCTAATCGGTTTGCCCAGAGATAAGGTCAACAGCCGCAGGATATGCTCAGCGCATTTCACAGAGGTGGATTTCATGGTCCGAGTGACAAGCAGGCATGAAACACCATCCGCGTTTTGTTGCATTCTATGTATAGTGTGCTGCACTGTCTGGTCCAATTATGGTTTTCGCAAACGAACACAATAAAGTGAGTCCAAAGAACTGTGGTGTTGTAAGTGAAATTATTTTTTAAAATATAGTTTGGCCACATGCTTGCTTGTTCCTAATAATGAACGGGATTGCGTGCGTGAAAACGCCAAAAGAATCTACTGAGCACAAGCACGAATGCACGGTGTAACGCCTGGCACGGCCGGACAGGGTGCTTCGGCAGTGCTTCGGTCCGGTGGTGCGTCTGATAACGTCCGCGACAAAAAAAAAAAAAAAAAAGAAAAAAAATCGTGCCGCGGACAGCTAAGGAAATGAAAAAAAAAAAGCACTGCGGGGGGGGGGGGGGGGGGCGAAGCATGAGGCGAGGGGAGGCGAGACATGCGAGGAGGGATAGAAAAGTCATGAGGGAAAGGAGAAGCGAGCGAAGCAACGTTACCATAAAAAAGAAGAAAAAGTGCTATAGCGAAAGCAGAGTGAAAAAAAAATGCGCCGGCTTGTCTCTCTTTTTTTTTTTTTTTTGCCACGGTAGTACCGTCATCCGTCCGCTATGGACTAACTGAAGTTCGCCTTGGTGCTAGCCTCGACTGAGCGTCTGCTATACGAGAACCAATGGGAGGTATAGGAAGATTCATCCCCCTGGCCTCACTGCCGCTGATCGGTCGCCGCCAATATCTTCACTAGGCCTTCTCCGGTTCACTTCGATTCTGTAGCCGACGGAGCCTCAGAATGAACCGCCGAGGCTCCCAAGTCGCAGCGTTTTGTTACCGTTGTTATCGCTTTGCCCTCCCCTCGCAATACTTTCACATGAACAAAACAGCCTGCTGATATTTGCGATAGCGTCGTCTGCGATGCGAGCACGGACAAGCTAAAGTCCCTATATAAGAAAAGTACCGCCATCCTTTGATAAACGCCGCTTCGCTCTCTCCCTTATCTCCGATTGGACGATGATAGCGCGCGCTTTTCACTTCTTTATATTTTTTTTCCGCCTCAGAGCCATGTTGAAAGTCCTCTGCGCAGCCGCAGTCGCCGGCGGCGGCGGCGGCGCGCGCCCGGCCTGAAAGCTTCAACGTGGACTTTCTAGGTGCGCCACCGTCGATTTGGCTTTGCAAGCAAAAAGTAAAGCAAAAACGTTGCAGTGGCTTAGCTCGGCTATGCCAGGATATACGTAGCGTTAGCAAAGGTTCAGCTGATTATTCTTAGCTTTTCTGGTTGTCTAGATTGTCAAGGATTAGCTTGAGAGCAGCATTTGCGCTCTCCTTCCCTATGGCTATACCACACTGGCAAACGCCAGTCAGAAGCGCAGCGGCTCCAGCGCAGTGTCAGACGGCGACTGCACAGCGAGCGCGCGCCGGCGCCAGTGCGTCTACCACGGCTACGATGTCACTCCTCTGGAATGCGCAGACCGGCGGCGGTGAGTCGCGCGCGGCGGCGGCGGAGTGCGCGAGAGGTGCCGGCTCCGGTGGCTCCGGTGCGCAAGCCGTGTGACATCACTGATCCTTGCGCATGCACAGCACGGCTCTTGATGTGCCGCGCGAAACGGGCTTGGCTAGGCCAGTGTAGCTAACGCTACAAAAGCAAGCGCTTTAGAAGAGGATGCGCGGAGGAAAGAGTAGATGGCGGTACTTTTCTTATATAGGGACTTTAGGACAAGCCGGCTCCGTGCGCCATCGGTGTAGCCGTGCAATGTAGCTGACTTTGACTTCTGTCGGGACTGTCGGTGGTGCTAAACCTTTGACTGTGGACATCGGTTTTAAGGAAATGAACATTACGAGTCACTTTACTGTAACGGACACAATATTGCCTGGAATAAAAACTGCATAGCCAAAAAAGCCAATGTTTGTATCGCCGAAAGCGGTGACGCGCTGGTGGGTCTGGTATAGCGTCCATCCGCTGTTTCTGCAGTCAAAACGAAGTGTTCGCCGTTCATATTCGCTGTGAGATTTATTTCGTTTTGTCACTAGGCACTGTCAAAGGCACGCACTACTAGAAACCCAGATGGTATTTACGCCGGCTTGCGCTAAAATTATAAATCTAAGCTCCAAATAAAGGTCTGGCTGTAATATTCTTCTACTAGAAACATGTTCTCAGTCACTCGATTTTTTGCTTTCAATAAAATCAAATGAGCACGGATATTTCGTTCTACAAGCTGTAGAAATAAAAGTTGAAATTGTGCCATTGCGCCTGCCTGAATCCAACGCCGCGGTCGCTCGTGCTCGCGGTTTTCACCAAAATTAATAGAATGGTAGGGCTATGTTACGGCTTTTCTAGTTGTGGCACTTTACCACGAAGGAATAGCGACGACCTTCAAGCTTTTCTTTGTTCTTTGAAGGCTTTTGTACGTCCCAAACCGTACCGCCGCGTTCATTCTCTTCTGTTTTTATGTATAAACAGTGCGCGTGATGTCCGCAAGGGGTCACTGTGTGTCAGTTCGAAATAGAGGTACTGTATAAACCTACACCACGGCGCTACGTCACGAAAAGGCGGTGGCGCTGTCGTCGGAATTTAGTTTCGCTTGGTAGGCACTCCGCCGCCAAGCCGCCGCCCGTGTCGCGCCTACCACAGCAGCCGCTGGGTTTCGCGGGTGGTTGTGCGGCTCCATCTGTGAGGTCTTTATTCTAAGATTTTACAATGACACAAACGCAGTATGTGGACGAACTGAGTGGCGTCGAAATACGCAAAAGGCTAAAGTTTTCATAGGTTTCCTGTTAATCAAAACCGTCGCAAGCAATGGGCCACCGCGGTAAAAAGCGAAAGTTAGATTCTGATACCAAATCGTCCATTATATGCAAAACATTTCGTAACCGTTAAGGTTCTCCTTTATTTTAAGTGACGTGCATTAGCCAACCTATATACGATCTTATAGGATCCTTATTAGTGTGTTATTAGAATTTCTTGCCGCACTGCGGGAAAGCTAGATTAGGATTAGCCTTGAATGTAGGTCTAGCGAGCAGATGCCCTAAAGAGCACGTGACATTCAAATTTATTTTCATCTCAAAGAATTCAGCCACCTGCAGTGTAGATATGCTATCACACGTTCACATACGTAGGCAGCACGGTTACAGCTGCTTTCATTGCAGTGTGGATGTTATAAATGCGCCTAAACGTGTCAATTAAATTTCGAGCGCGAAATAAAATGTAGTGTTAGTACAGAGTTGTACGTACGTGTTAGTACGTGCTACATAAGTGTGTTTTTCCGAGTGTGAAAGGAACCCGCGAATACACGCAGAATTGCCGCGCGACTGGTCGCTCGAGGCAATTTGCGTGTATTCGCGGGCTTCTTTCACGCTCGGAAAATCACTTTTATGTAGCACGTACTGAACAACAGAAAGCTGTATTGGGGGTTTTTCATTTTGCTGTACAATTTTCTAATTGACACTTTGATAATTAGGACAGTACTTCTCGAGTTAGATAATTGCATTTACCTAATTAAATCTCAGTAACAAAAAAATTACTGGCGGCTACTCCACTATACTGGAAACAATACTCCCTAGGTTGGCTTCGCGTGACGCCGTTCCTCTTTCTTTAAGTCATGCAGCGTGATAGCTGGGACACCCTGTGTAATACGCTTAATGCTGCACATTGAACGCTACAGCAGCTACGCAAGAACATAAGTAATAATATTCCATTGATTCTTGCGTTTCGTGTCCGCCTGTTTCACACTTTTCCTGGTACATTATGGGGTAAAACATGTTTGTACGCCAGAACATGAACTATCACAACCGTACGGTCTTTCACTAGGCTGTAATTCGAAAACGAACGAATTCAAGGTAAAAAAGAATCACTCTACATTCCACTGCTGTGAAAGTGGATTACCTGCGATGCAGTTTAGCACAGACATTGAGGTCACACAGAATTCAGATCAGAGGCCTGACCAAATTTGATTTTTCTTCAGTGGTGGTGGTGGTCATCTCGATGAAAGACACATGCACACACACTTTTATTTTGATCGGTGGTCTTGATCGGCGGCATACGTTCGCGTGGAGTACTACCGCCACTTCGGGGAGCCGGAGGAAACTAGACACGCGCGACGGGACCGTCACCCCGGCAGAACTGAAGGAAACTAGGCACGGCAAGCCCTTGGAACGACGACACAGAGAGGGCAGTGCGAGCATACACATTACCGACGCGGTTCGCGCAGCGGCAAATCTGAGCAACCATTATTTTCTACCTGAGAGTCTACTGATCTTGAAAATAGTGCCTATAGATAACTAATCTACTGAAAAGGCATATCCAAGTGATGAGACGTAAAAGCGTTTGCATAGAATGAAGTGATATCGCATCGAATTTGGCAGCTGATTTTTTGGAGATGTCGATTTGTTGAAGGACACGAAAAAGCCACGGAACCCTAGCCATAAACAGCTTCGCTGTAAAAATCCGACCTGAGATTGGACCAGCGATCACGCAGGGTCAAAACGAGGATTCTAACCCCAGTTTCCTTTAAAGCATTTACTGAGACACAGCTATTCAGGAGTTGGTGTTCATATATTGCAGTGTGCTCTTCCTTCGTTCAGCCTGCCTTCATCCTGACGTATAAGGCGTTGCGCTGCTGAGCACGAGATCGCGGGATCGAATCCCGGCCGTGGCGGACGCATTTCGATAGAGCGAAACGCAAAAACGGCCGTGTGCTTGCGTTGTAGTGCAGGTTAAAGAACCCCAGGTGGTCAGAATTAATCAGGAGCCATCCACAACGGCGTGCCTCATAATGATAACTGGTAACGATAACGATAACATAACATCATGTAACATAACATAACATTATGTGGTAACATAATGATAACGTAAAACCCCAGAAAGAAGAACATTCTGCCATAGAAGACAGAGGCAGCAGCAAGTAGCATTAGCAGTAGGTAGTCAAAACATCTTAACGAGGGGCTCCGCTACAAACAAGGTGTAAAGAATGCTTACTCGTTGACCACATGAACAGAGCGGCTGAGCTAACGGTTATGCATGTCAGGAATATCAGCAAGACGATGATGACAGAGTCCAGGCACATGGTCCCCGCACTGCGATAGAAGACACGCAGCTACAACAGGGGGCCCTATAGCAGCTTCAGATAAACACATAACAGTAATTTTAATCTTTTCGCATCCCACTATAAAGGCTTTTTGCCTTTATAGTGGGATAAAAAGCAAGAATTTAAGCTAGCTTATATTTCTTATTCACTAATAACAAGACTGTAGAGGAGAATTATTATGCGTTGATGTTCGCCAGCGAACCTGAGTGAGCAAAACTTCGCACCATAAAATTTGGCTGAACGAACATGACGTCACACGATGCTCGGCACCCCCGCATAGGTTTGTAGAAGGCTGCCGGAAATAAACACATGGTGTACATGCATTATGTGTTAAATGAGAGCTAAGATACCAGAGAAAAGCCGGGCACAGTGCGGGAGATATCGAGAAACCGAGAAGCTTAAGCTCTTAAACAGTCTAATAAGAGTAAAAGTGTTGAATAACACAGGGCGATAAGAAACATGGATAAGCGCTTGTTCATTTTTCTTGTCGTCCTGTCTTCTTTAGCAGTTTTTCTCTTCTTAGACTATGGAATACTAACTAGCCTTAACTGCCACCGTCTTAAGCAGTCCTGCAACTTTCGCACAGATCATGGCTTATGATTTAGTGACCTATTTCCTGCAGGGGAATTTCAAAAATGCTTTTCACAGATTTTGCGCTAAACGAACTTTTCATCCAGTACTGATTCGGTCCCCTGTAACTTTATTGACTAGCAGCTATAATGTAAGGTCACGTTTTTTTCTGTAGAAAATTCTTCAGGAAAAAAAATCGGCGTCACAGAAAATACAACTCGGTGCCGTGCTCAATAAACAAGCCCTGCACGAGGAAACCTATTCTGCACAATTTGACAATTATCGACTTTTGTTGGCCTCTACGTCTACTTTCAGGGGTTTTTACATAGCGGCCTTTTACAACGTAGCCTTGGGAGCTGCCAGTGCCAATAAATCTACAACGGCGTTCGTGGAACATTTAAACACAGGCGTCGCATAGTACCAAATAATAGGAGCAAGCAACTGGCAAGTAAACTCTCGTATGCTACGTCGGCGCATTCTCATCGCCATTGTAAAGACCCTCGCTGTGCTCAAATCAAGAACAGGTGGTGTACAAATCCACACCCCGGCAACGGCGGCCTCCGAGCATTAAAAACAGATCTCGAAGGCTATGTTTTTGCCGGCTGCAAGCGTCGGAAGTGATTGCGGAGCCGGATACATGTCATGGCCACCGCGTTCTAGACATCATTTATCAGGAAAACGAGAGTCTCGAGCTTTAGTGATAGCTATATGAAGCCAACAAGCAACGCTCTCGTTGGCTTATTAGCCTCATTTACCCGGATTCATCTAGCTCTGTGTATATGCAAAATACATAGGCCATATAAATTACACTTCGGGTGTTTATTATTCACTTCTCTAAAATACATTAGGAAAAGGAAACCCGTTCTTTACGAATTGTTGTACATGACCTCTTGTAAAGATAAATATAAGTACAAGGAGTCCAAAACTCTTGACATAGTAAATTAGGTTGGAAATGAAGCAAACATAGTTACGGAAGAATTTGTTTACGTGGTTTCACTGCAAAGTACAATGTCAAGGCTTTTTTGCATACATACCTTTCTGTTCTGTAAAATAAACCGGAAATTACAGCAAATGTTAAGTCAAATAAGGTCTCTGCTGTATTTATGGGTTTCAGTGAATACTATAAATAACATGCAATAAAAGCACACCAAAAGCATTGGCAGCTTATGAATGACTCATGTTACGTGACTGTTTCTAAGAATAACTAACATCATTGCCAGACTTTTCAAGAAGCGCGTAGAAATATACTCTTGAATGAGAAATGAAATCTCATGTACTATATGGTGTTTTGGGGCTTCCCTTACTTTGAAGCATGTTAAAAACAAACATTATGTCGCGGCAGTTGTCACTGAAGCCATTTCTAATAATGTTGTGTAGAAATTGCTAAAAAAATTATTTCAAGAGCCCAACTTTTTCCCCATAATTCTCACAGGGTGCTAAGTTGACTACGAAGAGATTGAAATTCTATCGATAATGGGGCTCTACATTTACATCGTTCGCCATGCGATTTGTTTTTCGCCATGTGAATGGCCTGTACGTAAACCTCTCGTTCGTTCTTTTTCTACCAGCACAAATAATAGTATTCCCTACAATAACAATATTCTCTGAATTGCAAATATTCCCGCAAATGGGGCGTGCCGAAAAGCTCGAACTAAGATGAGTGCTTGAAGCTCGTAACTATTTTACAAACTGAAACTTCTCCAAGACATTTTTGCAAAACACTGCTGCTCAAACTCAAATCCAACTCAGTGAGATACGTTTCATAGTAAATTTATTTAATGTAAGCTTTCTCGCTATATACGTAGAATAGCACTTAGAGCGTTACTTGAGTATATTGATATTGGTACCGTAGAGCTTAAATGAGACGGACGAAGATGTCTGAAGACACAAGTTCACATGAAGATGAGGATTTGAAGTGATCACTGACAGTGGCTGAGCAGGCATGGGGCTGGAGCCAATGCTTCAACTATGGGAATTGTCTTAAGCCGAAGCAGCTTCATTAAGGTTGCAAAAAAATGAAGGTTACAGCCTTGATACAGACTTCTCTATTCAAAACTTTGGCTCACGCAGCATTCCTTGTTAGGCCATCATTTATCGCAGTCACATATAGACAGAAAATGGTGGTACGCTATCGTTTGATGTCGCTTCCTCCAAGTTCCCGCTCGAAAACTTCGGAGAAATGGCATGGTGGCCGGTGGGTGAACGTTTAAAGGCTCCTTAGAGGGCCGCTACCCACGTCTACTTCATTGTATCTTTTTATTCCCGAGTTTTCCACCTGTAGAAGGTTCGACTCGATATTTCTCACGTCCCTATTTGGTGCCTTCATGTAGGACTCCGCTTTACGTGAACATTCAAGGCAAGTATGCTGTCCAACCAGAATGAAGTCCAAATACATTATAAAGCAAGAAGGTGCACCACTTATAATTTCTACGTAGATGTATATGTGCAAATCATTAGGCGTCTGCCATGCTACTGGTGGCGTGCCGCTAAGACATAGTATCGGCCTCTGTATGGGGCTTCTGTTTAGTAGCCCAGGGGCCTTATAATGTAACGCTTTGGGTTTAGAAGAATTCGGTTTGGCGATGGCGTCACATTGGGGCGGTCCGTTCACGTACTGAAAACGTGTGGAAGGACAGAGGCCAATCGGCGCGCAGGTTTTTTTGTGGAAGTGAACGTCACAAACCGATTGAAAACATAGCAAATTACGAACGCTTCTTGGTAAATAAAAATAATTTGGCGATGGCATTGAGGAGGTCTATATTTTTCATTATGAAACGTGAGTTGTAATGGCGGTTAGTGACTTGGCGAATTTGGTTTACTTTGGTTGACCCATTTCTGCCGCTAGGTGGGACGTCGTGCACCAACTTGGCGTTCCGCTACTCCCAGAAGTTCCTCGCACAGGCGGAGCACTGTCTCTTTTGAGAGTCTGAATTGTCACCTGAATTCCTAGTCTGTCATCTTGAAGGCGTTATTCGACGTCGAGGTATTCACTGTCTCTCACGGAGGCTCGTTAGCAGCACGAGAACAGGCACAAAACTATACTAGACACTACAGCCAAAGGCACCGCACAAGCCGCCATTTTGCTCCGAGCGCCGCGATCTCGCCCATGCACACGGCACGCACAGGTTCTCCACACGGCACACCGCGCTTCGGAAGCAGCGCGCGCGAGACTTCGCTTCGTAGCAGACGAGAAATTCGTTTTCCGCGTGATTCATATGTGCGTGACGTCATCAAAAAAATGCGTTCGCGCCCTGAGGCGATGGCGTCACCCAGGAGGCGACCAATCGCTGCACGCAAACCGAATTCTTCGAAAACCGAAGCGTTACAGAATACGGCCCCAGGTGTGCCATCGGCGTATCAGATTACGCCTCCCATCTTTCCCGTAAGGCAATTTAGGTACTTAATGACATAATAAGCACCAACTAGGCCAATTACATGTCCTTCTGTTGCTTAGGCACACCTATTGTTAAAATATTTGATCAATAAACATTTTTCTGCTCTCTTCAGAAGCAGCACGCTAAAAGAAAAAAATATGTCAAAATATGTTGTCTTAGGTCAACCCAGCACGCTGCTGCAGATAACGGGTTTGAATGAAATTTTGTTTGGTTGCTGTATCGAGACATTTTATTCAGTGTTGAATAAATCACGTGCTCAGGGTGCTATGAAGACAACACACTTCTGCTATTCTTGCTCAGGCGTGAGCGCCTAATTGCTTTGAACAGGTCGCCGTTCATCTACATCGCACAATAGCCCGAAGTTAATTGTGCACAGAGTGTTCGAGCTTAATGCCGTAAGCGTTACTGAACAAATGCCTTTGTTTTGCTTACTTTGGTTTCTTCGGTCCTGCACGCGTTAAAAAAAGTGTTTATTAAGTGCAATCCAATATAGGTGCTCTGTATGAATACCAATAGAATTGAAATGATTCTAAACACATAATAAAGTTTGCTCTCTACTAATTACTTTTACTAGATGATATGACCACTTTAGCTCAATATAAATGTGTTTTGGGAGCGCGTCATTAGCACGCTAAAAGAAAAAAAAATATTTCAAAATATGCTATGTGTACCTTGTCTTCCGCTCAACCCAGCATGCTGCAGCAGATAATGGGTTTAAATGAAATTTATTTTCGTTGTTGTAATATATATAGTGAGAGCAAATAATAAATTATAAAATTAATGCAGATAATAGGGATGCTTTTGAGTGGCGTAAGCAACCATAAATTTGACACTGAAGTAGACTTCAAAGCAAACTTCAAAGGCACATGTAAAAACAATTGGTCAATTCAATGCTTTACACCTGCTGAACAATGAGAACCCTCACTGGGTTGCAGAATAAAGAAATTGAACAAGTATCGCGAAGCCGCGGTAGATGGCATGCTTCAGATATGTGTTCCTACAATTTAAGGCAACCCGTGATCTGAAAAAAAAAATTTATTCTCATGCAAACGTTTGCCTTCTTTGTTTTGTGACTTCCAATATTTTGCTGCTTTGTTGCAGGCTTTCACTTGCAAAGCAGTGATGACAACGAAATGTCTCCTAAGATTGTCTGATACTGTCACACAGTTCGTGAGGCCAGAAAATTATTGTGATTCAGCACCTCGTATTTCACACCCACCTATCACTGCGGCAACTGCAGAGACGTATTAAACCTGTTCGTTTTCGATTACCTCCTCAAACTCTCTAAAACAAACAACAATAAATGCTACTTTGGCGTCCTATTGATGTCTCTACCTTGCACAAAATTTGATGGCTATTTCCAGTGTTTATTCTAAAAATTACAGATTAACACGTGATTCCCACTTTCCACTTTGTTCTCCCCTATCCATGTGCAGGTCTTATACAAATTTGTATGGTGACATGAAAAACAAACTCATGCAATTTCTAGTGGTAAAGTTGGTTCTAGTGTTGTAATATCTTCTAATGTCATTCAAATCCAACGTCTATGGTAGCAGTATAAATAGTGCGCAGTTATAATTTTTTATGCCGTCTTATTATCTAAAAGTAATACCAACGATCAATAATGGGTGTTTCTTTATCATAGAGAATTTTAAAAGCCACCTGTGCTATTCTGACCATTAGGCCGAATTATGGAAGGAGGTGGACATTACTTGCACGAGAAATTGCAATGCATAATGAAATAAATAACAAAAAACTCTAATTATACTTTATTTCATTAAATTTCGGCACATATTCGAGTTGCGAAGTGCACCTGGTGAGTTCGCAAGGCAATCCCTTGGAATAAATTTTCAGGATGACACCAGTTTCGAGATATTGATTCCCAAAGTGCGCGACAAAATACCTGGATGTTCTAGATACTTTTGAGTTTTAGTGCATACAACAGGGGTTTCATTTTTAAGGTGTAAGTGCATAAACCGAGCATTTTCATCGAAAGTTTTATGGCACATGTCTCTAAACCTGTACTTGGGATGCATTTCTATTCCATATGCCTTTAAAAATTACGCTATGTGCCTGAGAGTAAACATTCAAGAATGTAATCAGTATTTCTTTGTATCATCTATTCTGTATAAACATATAACTCTCATTTGGTGTAGAGGTCAATATATAGCATGTAATCATTTCACTCTATTCTATTCCTTATCATTCACCGCTCATGATCGGTCGCTCCAGTGGTGAAAACGTAGGCAAAGCACCGCTCTGACAATAGTTGAAAAAGAAAACAGCGATAGAATTGCGACCTTATCTCAGCAAATATGCATGCTCACAGTGAAACCGTTTCTTTTATTGCGATAGTAATTATAGGGACACCCCAGGCGCATTTCTGCCGTCGCCGTCAGCGTGATGTTCCTATAAAGTCCCAGGGCGGTAACATCGCCGAGCGCCGTACTCTGTATGTGCGAGTGAAAGTGTGCAAGGGGGAGACGACGATGGGGGCTCAAACTCGGCTGCGCAATGGCAGAAAGCGGGGAGGAAGCGCACAGCCTTCCGCCGCGCACAAGGCACGGGCGTTCTGCTGCGACTAAAGTCCCTATATAAGAAAAGTACCGCCATCCTTTTATCAACGCCGCTTCTCTCTCTCTCTCTCTCTCCTGTATCTCCGATTGGACAATGATAGCGCGCGTTTTCACTTCTTTATATATATTTTTTTCGCCTCAGAGCCATGTCGAAAGTCCACTGCGCAGCCGCAGTCGCCGGTGGCGGTGTCGGCACGCGCTCGGCCTGAAAGCTTCAACGTGGACTTTCTAGGTGCGCCACCGTCGACTTGCTTTTGCAAGCAAAAGGAAAAGAAAAAAGCAAGCGCTTTAGGAGACGGCGGAGGAAAGAGTAGATGGCGGTACTTTTCTTATATAGGGATTTTAGCTGCGACGGCCCTGAGCGCCACCGCGCGGGCCTTCTCTTCAAAGCGATCTGTGCTGGGAACAGAGTGCTGAGAGTTCTGATAGCGTCGTGTACGCTGATTTTTCACGCTTAGTTCACATCGAAGCGAGAGGCAGCACGAAAGTCATTTAGCTCGCCTGCTGTTGCCGCGCTTCTTTACTCCAGCGTTTTGACAGCGAGATTCCGCGGTCATCGGGTGAGGGTCTTCATGCTTGCTTGTGCGTGCGTGACACCATGCTTGTTAATTTAGTTAGTAAGCAACATGTTTACAAGTTTTTAGGGCCGATAAAATTACTATCCTTAGTTCGTACAGCTGTCTACTAATTTGCTATCGCAATCGATGCTGGCCTTTCGGGCGAAACTGCGACTTTTTCTGTAGAGACAGCAAACCACGCGGTAATCAAAAGGCCTCAGTCATCATCATCAGCAGCAGCAGCAGCCTATATTTATGTCCACTGCAGGACGAAGGCCTCTCCCTGCGATCTCCAATTACGCCTGAGTACTTTAGTGTAATTCAAGTTGGTCTTTTCTATAGGCTTCTTCTCTACGAGAAAAGCAACATGACTCAATTCTCCTCGTCATCTGCCCATCACAAGTGATTATGTGTAGCATGTGGCCAAACAGAAGGAAACTACTCGTTTTCAGTACAGAACGAAGACCCTCTCCAGATATTCAAGTATGTGCTAGAAACTGATTTGTGTTTTACGAAAACAGCAAATAGGCATGGTGTTATATCGACTGACGTCTGCGTTCTTCTATTCAAGTGCATCGATCCATGTCAATATTGACTTTCACGTAACGTAAGATTTCTGCAACTCCGTAAAGTACTAGTTACAAACATTGACAGCTACGTGAATGCTCAGGCTGTTACAAGTCCTGTAAGACTTGGCGAAATTGACGAGAATGGCTTTATAAGCGCTATAAATTTTTTAAGTGCTTAAAGCCTTTGCATTGTCGTAGATCAAGAAATGCAGCACAACAAAGTGTCTGCAGCAGGTGGTGAAATATGACCAGGTCATGTTGAAGCACAAGATAATCAGCTACGAAAACTATAACCAGCCGTATTTTGAACTTCTTATCCGGATTTGCCCTTGCTCTTTATAATACAGATAGAGCAAATGGACGCTTGCACATCTTTTCAATGCTTCGTGATGTAACTTGTTTCATGTAGTCACCCTAAAGGGTACAGCGCGCCCCTAGATCCTTTCTAGATTTGTTGCCATGCGTCTTACCCGTCAACTTGAGTACTTGTTCTTTTTAGAAGCGGTGCACGTATAAGTCGCTGTGTCGCATGGCATGATTACGTTGCCGTGCTCAAAGGAGCACTCCTTGATACATCTGTTGCTACTCTAGGGCGAGATAACAGGTCTGCGCAACGCGCGTCAATATACGAACTAGCTCTGATGACCAAATAAGATTGGCACTGTTCAACAGACAATATGTTCAGTATCGTCTTTGCGTGTCTATTGCCGCTGGATATTTTCACCATTGCCTATTGCATGAGTACAGCAAACGGTACTATTTTACATGATATTTCATAATAGACAAATCGGGCTGAAACACGGGTTCATTGACGGAGTTGGCGTGAGGGGCACAGTGATTCGAAGAGAATGCAGGCAGCTATTATTCCACGGCACCCTTATGTACAGCTTGATTAGGTGCCCCTGAGGCACAGCTCGTGTGCCTGCGGAATAACTGGTGATTGCGGCCTTCGTGTGCATCTATATAGGCGTCCGCCCTACATTCAAGTGATTCTATTATACCAATCGATGTATTCTAAAAAACTTTCATGAAACATGCCTTTTATAGCATAGGGTCGGCCACACTTGCAATTACAGTCAAGTTTGCTCACAGAGAAAAAAAAACACCATGTGATCAGGTGAGGAACCACACTCAGTCAGTACATTATAGGCCACATTAACGCAGTAGGGCGAGCAGCCGCACATTCAGCGCGAAAATTATGTGCAGGCGAATCTGGACAAGGATGATTGGTCGCCGGCACGCACTGTACCTCAGTTACGCTTCGGGCACGCACTCTACTCTTCGCACCCTCTGCCCTCAATAGTCATAGCTTGTAACACGATTTTTTTTCTATATGCAGCTTATATGCACAGCAGATTCTATTGAGATAAAAAACCTGATGCACTTTTTAGAGGAACGTCAATGAATGAGCAGTTTATGCACATTATTACATGGTGGGAACACATTGTAAACAAATAAAAAGGCTGTATGTATATAAAAGTGCTTTATGAAACCAGCGCATGAGTCATAATATGACGGCTTAACAGCACAGAATCCTGATTCAGCTCGATTTGTGAGTAAGGCAATCAAGTAGCAAAGCTTACTCACTCATCATTGCAGACATCGACCCCTCCCTGTCAACTGAATAAAACAGAAGAGCATTAGAGCATAAAAGGTACATGCTTCAAAGCCAACCCTCAAATAATCACGAACAAGGGGTCTATTGACTAAACCTGTAACTGCTGTATTACACGTGATTTAGTCGTGCATGTGTTGGCATGTGCATGTTTTTACCACTTCCCTCTCAATTTCACAAGAGTACAGGCTAGTATGTAAACTGCACCTTGACTAGAGTTTAGCGTATGTCGGAATACAAGTAGCGCCGTGAGGCAAGTTAATCTCTTGACATAACTGACATTTGCGCGAATTGGTGTAGCTTCATCTCATACCTGTGTCACACAGACACTTCGAAGGCTCTTCGAACCAATAGTCTCTCCACTCAACGGCGAATTGCGTGCCGCCACACAGGCAGGTTCGACGGCCTTCGAGTATAACGTCAAGTTTTACGGAATTTTATCGATATCTCGAACGTCTTCCAGTGGCGGTCGCACACCCTCTCGTAGTAACTCAACGTGGAACAAGTGAAACTCTCGATAGCAGTTGACAACTGCCCTGTGGCACCAACACAACTCCTCCGAGACGAAAAAAGTTTAGTATACTTTCAAAGACTAACGGCTGAAGGCCTTTGAAACGTGCTCGTGTCACTCGACTATTAAATTATGGCAAAAAAAAAAACACTACAAGAAGAATAACAAAAAAGCAACAAAAAGGCGCCAAACTCACAACCATGAGGTTCGTTTTATTCTGCCCTTGACTGGCATGAAAGCAGTCGATGTCTTCATAGGACAATTACGTTAGGGCTTGTTCTTGGATCGAAAGGGCCCACGGTTTCGTGTTGGTGGATGAGCCCCAAATTTTTATCGTTATTAACAAAGTTTACCTAAGTTGTACTCTAGCTACTTGGATGCTCACGCGTATAAGCACTTTCAGCATCTGAGAGCGGTGGATACCCAGCTTAGTTATACAAAACTCAGTGGGTGAGTTGATGCCCTGGCTGTGTCAATTATGCGAATGCGTTGTACTGGCACTTGTGGGCGTTGAGTTTTCCCCAAAATTACTAGAGAGAACTCTGGCGCTAGTGTGTATGACAAGTATTTGGGTTCGCTAAGCATGGTAATTATGGTTGGCACGTGACTTTGCCTAAACGTCGTTTCCTTGGTTCAAATCTTAATCAATGACGTGCGCAAAGAACGATGTCGAATCACTTCGAAAGCGTGCTGTCGCTTTGCATCTTTTCAGATAAGTCGAGCTCCTCAAGTGTAACATCTTTGAAAGAATGTACCAAGTTGGAACACTTGTCAAACTGCCATTAAATTGCCTCCTCATTTGCTCATCCATTAATTATAGTCATAAATCATTGCGCGATGACTTTCAAACTACCCTCCACTGTCCTTCCTCACCACAATCATGGTCGTTCAGGTAAAGTCAAACGAATCACTTGTCGCACATCGTCCTTCGCTCGTTAATTCGTACCTCGCACCACAATTGACTCGTATAATCTACCAATGCACATTGCAACTTAACCTGACTTTAATAAATATCAAACTATTGTGCAGTCGTGCCTTCTAGATCTCAAGTTAAGCCCAGGCTATTCATGTACATTTTGACGTTACTCACGTGTTTATTGTCGATATTGCTGTATTGATAGCATGAATATTGTGTATTCTATAATTATGGTGATATATTGCCTTGTAAGTTATCCTTTTTGCTGTCCCACTTGTATCCACTAATACTCTTACGTCTTTTCGTACTCCCTTTTGTAAACCATTTCTTCGTTGTATGTAACACCTATGTAACACCCTCCGATGATGGCCTTTATGAGTATGCTGAATAATAGTAATAATAATAATAGTAACAAATTATTATTATTCGTTGCCATCTTCGATGGTAATACATAACAATTTGGGCCTGTAAAACCCATTAGGGGGCTTGCGAGCCTAGGCCTGGCAGCAGCGGCGAGGAAATGGAAAATGGCACTACAGAGTAACGTATGCTTTAAATTAACTTTGCACTGTACAAGTATATGAAGTAGATTAACAATAAGACAAAAATACTGATATTTACAACCATTGCAGAGTGTTTTTCAAGTTGCGTTTTGATGTTGTGCTGAAAACCTTTCCTGGAAGCTCATTCAACATTTTTGGTAGATATGCACGTCCTCTAGCCTTGCTGAATCTCGTTGTACAACGGACTGCTGCAAAGCAAGGTGCCTTGCGCCATTACCGTGGAACTACGTATTTATGTTTGAAATGATTTCCAAGAAAGCACGCTTGACATCCGTTTCCAAAATTAAATCGTTAAAAGTGGAAGCACCTAAGGACCGATACAAGTCCGTACTGCAGGCTGCAGTGGTAATGTAATCAACACTCTTACATACTCTTGAGGCTATAGTAAGAGGGGCTCTGCTAATGAGCGGAACAAAAAGCAACTATTCAAATACTACATCTTAAAGCATAGCATTCAGCGACGTGCATGACTTTTAGTACAGACAGAGCAACAAAATAAAGCGCAGCCACGCAACTACCATATGTTTGTAGCAAACGTAACCTAAATTATAGTTCCCGACAAGACCACTATAAAGGAAAACACCAACATTTTATAGAGGTTACATACTCCTCCAGCGTGCGTTGGCAGGAGCGACAGTCTAGAGAGTGAAATACAGCGGTACATCTATAGGAGTTGTTTTTAATCAATTTCTAAAGCAGAGCATTTTGATTTTATACTTGTTCACTGACAAACAATTCGCGAACACTGACAACAATTACACTACATCATTGCAAGTTGCACAATATTTTGCAGTAAGCTACAGCTTGAGTGGAAAAATGCGTTTAGTTAAGATTAAAGTGTCATCTGCACACTTATAAGCAAGGCAATTTGATAAATATGACGAAAAATTCACAATTAAGTTGAATAGCAAAGGGCAGAAAATTTACCCTTAAGGAACTCCCGGTTTTAAAGCACACCCTGTGGCCTATAGGCCACAGGGTGTGCTTTAAAACCGGGAGTTCCTTAAGGGTAAATTTTCTGCCCTTTTGTGGATTGCCTATATAGGCAATTCTTTGTCTAAGGATACCATTTGCGAACGGCCATCAAGGTAGTCTTTTAAACATTCATAGAAAGTACCCATAAGGTCTAGCAGATATAAATTCTGAGCAGCATGTTGTTGACTGTGTCAAGATGCTTTTACTAAATCAAGAGCCACAGCGCATGCGAACATTTTGTGCTATAAGGCATCAAATAGCTCTTCTGAGAACCTTTCAACGGCACTGGCGCCCGACCAGACACAAAGCCGAAATGGTAACTGGAAATTATTGAATATTTTTTAAATTAGGTTATACATTCTAGTCTAAACTTTCAGAGTTAACTCTAACAACTATCAGCAACCGTCTCAACCTAGAATCCATAAAGCTATTGCATTAATTAATTAACTCATTGAACACTTCTTGCTTTAGCACATACATAAAATTTTTGGAACCTTCCTCATTTAGGAGGTATCACCATCTTAATAATGTACCATATCGGTCACGAACTGATGTGTTTAAAGATAGTTTTCGTTCCTTCAACTGTTGAATATTGGAACTCTGCCTGGTGTGATTCGTTCCTTTCCGTTGGACGATTTCTTGCTTAATCGTGAATTTTATTCATCTATTTTTTGTGTTGTTTATGTATTTTTATTCTAGCACTCTTATATTTACACTTTGTGTACGCTCTACAACTGTATAATTCCCCACTCCTGCCATAGCTTGAACAGGGCTGCAGTATGTAAAATAAATAATAAAATAAAATCTTCCTAAAGTATGTCACATGACTGGTAGTATAGATAGGTCTATAACTTTCTACATTAACTTTCTTTCCTCCTTTATAAAGCGGTTTGGCGATTGCGGTTTTTGTTTCCATTGCTAGTGATACAAGAATAATCTCGGAGTGCACGCCAAGGTTCATTGCAATATAGATACCGCTGATTCTGTCTAAACGCGCTGGATTATTCCGCTTAAAAAAAACCAATTCTGGCAAGTGCATCATTTGTAAACATCGGCAGAAATACTCGAGCTAGCACAGCGCAGTTTACGCAACGGGGTATCCCTTGGCGTAGATCCTATAGAAACGCGCGCGAAGGACTGATTGAAGACGTCAGCGGTAGTGTGCGCAGTGGCTATCTTAGAGGGACCCTTGTCCTTTCTACTTCGAAGTTAGTTTATCAATGACAATGTCTTAGCTGGGTTTCTTGTAGATAACGGAAGCTTGCGATTCGTAGAAACACCGCTTTGCAGCGCTAATCAGAGCGACTACTATATTTCTCGTGGTCGTGTGCTCAAGGCGAACTTCAGAATTTTTGAGAGCTCGATTGACACGTTTCCACAAATGATTTCCATGAGTAATTGCAGGTAGGATTTCAGGTGTCGCCCAGTTGTGTGGTTTCCTTCTTTAATTTTATAATAATTGGCATACACACCCTAAACTCGTACTGGTTTACAAAACTTTGAGTACACTAAGTCTGGCGATCCAGAAATAATAGTTAAGGCCAATTACATTTTTTAGATTGTCGAATTGGCTCTGATCCACTATGACTATGCGTTTTTCGTTATTTGCTACACTTAGCTTCAAACTGGCAGGCTCGCAGGAGAAGCTATGCAAGTAGAGATGGCAGCCGGAGAAATGGTAATTTTCTAGACAATAAGATTACAATAATAATAATACACCGTTTTGCAGCTATGCAATTATGCCAAGTCTGATTGCCTTAGATGTTGAAAAAATGAGATTGCTTCAAAATTAGACCATTAAAGATAAATAAATGTAGTAAACAAGCCACAAGAACTTCTGAAGCCATAAGCATGAAGGTGCTTCTGGGTTCAGACGTACTACCCACTACCCGTACTACCCACACTTCTGCAGTACCCACTATTACCGTGTAATCTCAGTAATGGTACCTCCACAGTTAAATCTTGTGAGTTGAGTAGGAAACTCTGCTTGCGGACGTTGGTTTGTGCGTGTGCATCAGCATGCGGACACGTGCGCATCGGCTACGCATCAATATAGGCATGCCTCTATGTGTCTGCCTTATGCATGCACGCGCTATGTTCACATAAAGTGTTCCTTCTTTCCCTATGAAATGTTCCGTATGCCATTTCAAAAATTGCGTATGTTCCCGTATAATTCTTACGGAATATATGTATATAGAGAGAGCTTTGGTATACCTTCCGTAAAATTTCCATAAGAATTAAATGGAATTATTGGAATGCATACAGAACGTTTGAATAGGCTTTCCAGCGGAGTTTCTGAGCAAGTTCTCATTGATTAAAATAGAAGTGGAAAGAAGACAATGAACAAAGGTTCTAGGTAACTACTAACTACTGTTACCTTAGGACGGCCTTGTACAGACTATGCTCATTTTTTGCAAATCTGTGATGTAGCTGGTAGGATAACTTACGCAATGTGACGGACAGCCTGGGTCCTAGAAGCAGCAAAAGCGTGAATGCGTGATATATAGGTTAAAATCACTTGAACCACTTGCCCGAATGTGCAACGAAATAAATGTTTTCGCACGATGTCTAGTCAGTCACCGTAAGAGGTTTAAAAGCTGTGTATATACGTTGCTGCAACATACTGAAGTTAGTCGAATTGCAATAACAGTGCTGCTTATTCAAAATGAATAGTATGACTGAACACTTGTTCACATCAATCATAAAAATGAACAATTCGAGTGTTTCCACGGTCTGTAGTGAGCAATTAACCTGTTCTGGACAGCAGCTATTGAAGCTAACTGCCGCAAAATGCTTAAGAATGGGTTGCACCAAGTTAACAGCAGTCCGCTATTTCTTTTTTTCTTTCAGAATGTTAATGTAAGTCAATCGTCGGCGTAGCCTCCCAACACAGCGGGACTGTAAGAAAAGCGTATTAAGCCGCCATACCCTAATCAGGCTGACACCTCCAAAAGCAAAATGGCGTCGAAAAAGCTCCCCCTTCTGCGCAATAACACTTTGATCATTGTAGTTGTGCACCTTTGATTTTTCGCGTATCTCTCGGGGCTATTTCGTTCAGATCTTCCTTAGTTGCAACCACACCTAATTCTATATCATTTAAGATATATAGCCTCTTTCACTCACACGTGGTCTGCTGATATCGGACACATTATTTTAACAATGCGCACATTGCAGTTAATTTCAGCGGCTCTCAACTATTGTGTCGTCTGAGAACGCAGATTATTGAACTTTTATTAAAAAAATTAGTAGGTTATTTCATAACCCCTAATTCTTTTTTTTCACTCTTATTTTCTAAACTGCAAGATGTAACTACGGAGAGAAAGCAAAACTTGAGCTGCTGCCAAGCTAGAATAAACGCAACACATTGTGAAGTTAATAAATTAGTATGCGAGCCACTGCACAACATTAAGCATACTTTGAGCCCCGGAACGATATGGCACTGAAAACTACGTTGCGCTTGTGTACTACCCGGGGGCCCTTACAAGTAAGCTTAAAGAGAAACTAAAATGTGGCTTAACGCTATGAGCATCTGTGAGTCACCGTCTTCGTCGTGAGGCAATCTAATAAGAACATTACCTTGATAGTGAGCTTGTGCGTCCGGGGGCTCTTGGGAGTAAGCTTAAAGGCAAAATAAAAAGTGGCTTAGCGGTTGAAGAACCCGTGAGAAAGCGTCTGTGCAATATGTGCAGAAATTCACTGTGACGATATACGGTATAAACAGGCTAATTTTTTTGTTGACCATACGAACTTGAGCTCGTATTGCTAGCACAAACTTCAGGGAAGGATCGAAGGACAGGCACGAAAGCTAAGGAGCATTGAGTGCTAACTTATCTTTATTAAAGACGATAGTCTTTCTTGGGCTACCTAAACGCGAAAACTCTGTCTGTCTGTCTGTCACTCGATCCAACCGCGCAGGCAAAACCAAGCGAGCTACTAGCACTGGAGGCCTGGGGTCATACATGATACACGTCAACATTATACAGCGCAAAGGAAACATCCCGCCTATTTGAGGCAAAATATATGTACATAACCGTGATCCGCAGCGTTCATTTAAGTAAGAATACACGTTGGACTAGTTTTTACGTTAGTAAATGAAAAATTAATGCGTTATAACTGGTGTCGAACGCGTTAGAAACGTTGTCGAAGAGACGCTACGCGTTTAAAACAAGTTGACTGAAGCCACGGCTCTATAGCCGGCTTTAAGCCAACAGTAATAAAAGGTCCCAACCGATGGCTTGAGAGAAGGGCGAACGCGGGAACTTTGAATTGAATTTGGAAAAGCCTCCATTGCATCCATCATGGGAGGAGTGAGAGGGGGAGGGGAGAGGGTGTTACGTATCAGGGATGGCAGAAGGCTATCGTCTTTCCACGTCATTTGCAGCGAAGCAGGCAGATAGGCGGCCAATTTTTTTTGCGCTGAGAAGTGTTCACATACACTGGTTTGCATGGTTTGCCGATGGCGTAGTCGGGGTGGCTTACGAAATCCCCCTTTCCTGTCGAATGTGCTGTACATGGGGCAGACCACTAGGCGAGGGAACAACCAGGCCTGAGAACGCGCAGCGTCACCAAAACACGAGAGATGCGCGCATCTGGTTGCGCACTACCATAGCTGATATTTCGCGCCGTTGTTTGGGGAAATAACAATATTAGCTCATAGCAGGACACGTGAGCTCTTGGAGGCTTTCTTTGATCACACAGAATCCTGGTGGTTTCGTTAGTCTCAACTTGAGAAAGGGTTAAAATAGGTAGCTGAAAGGCCTAAAATGTGAAGGCCCTTAGTTATGATAAAAAATGGTCTCGTTTTTCCGTTTGTGCTTCCCCTTTTTTAGCAACCCCTGGTGTCGATTAGTGTCGCGCATGCACCGACAATAATCTGTCCTTTCATATTTTTCTGAAGTACAACAGTGGTTAGTGCGCTTGTTTCTTTGTCTTGTCCTCCTCTTTTTGCGCTTTTTTATGCGGCCAATGAGGAACCATGGCGTTTATATGCATCCCTGCCAAATTGGCGCCCGAAAAGTGCGCCGAAGTGTTGAGAGATTGTTACAAAGCAAGAGCTGTAAGGAGCGGAGAGGGAGATGTTATCTGCGCTGAGGAGTGCGGTCTCAAAAGAGAAATTAAAGTGAGAAGACAAAAGGCCAAAACGAATAGACTAACACCTCAGTCACCCGGACATACCAAAGGTCCTTTGGAGCTAAGGAGCATAGAGCATTTGAAGTAACATTAGTTCAAGGAATATATGTGAGTGCTACATGGTCTCCAGATGATCTCCGCTGAAGCTTTTAACCGAAACCACAACGTATCTAAAATGCAAGAGCGATGAGGGACGAAAGAAGCTACCGACGCGCAGAAAGAAACCGACCACAGTTAGATGCGTAGCAGCCGATAACCAAACCGCGTGCATGGCACCTCTGTTGCGTCGATGTTGCTGTTGGCGACATGCCGTGCCGCCACTGCTGTACCGGCGCGTTCATGATTGAGATTGAGTGTGACATGAAAGTGTTCAGTGCTGAGAAACTTCTATAATACAGTGAAACTTGTTTTTAACAGGTAAAAATTTAAATGCCGCATTTATGCAGATATTTCTTTGGTTCTGTCCGACGCCTTCTAGGCTCAAGTATTCTCCTAAGATTACAAAGGACAAACGTGTACTGCCTTGACTCAAAGTCCCCTTCGACTAGGTCTCCTTTGATGCGGCCATGTGACAGCGCGCGTACTGCCTTGCAGTAAAGGATATTTGGTTCAAGGGACTTTTAAAGTGTCCGTGTGTCTGGTGTAAAGAAAGAAGACGTCACCTATGTGCATTGCTTTGAGTAATCTTGGAATGGCGGAGAGGAGGAAAGGCTCCGCCGGCCGGGAAGGACCAAAACATGGCGAGAACCGTTGGAAGAGTCGAATGTTTTCGGTGGCGATTACCGTCATTTCCTTGTACGGGCTACAGGTTATCGGGTATAAGGTGACGGGTATGAAGTTCGCGCTCGTGCGCGTGCTGTATAGCTGTGAGCCAATGTCAATTCGGTAGGTCAATTTTTGCTTCCCATGCGCTAAGCTTAGTAAATGCTAAATTTCTGCTGTCTATACATTATATGAGCCAGCCGATAACGAATCTCGGTGATTTAAACATCTGAAAATGTACGAATACACAATGGCGCCTGAACTTGCTATAACTGCAGGCTTAGTTATTTTTCTGTTTTCTCCTATTGCACTATTGCTGGCAGTTTTTTTTTTCTTGAGCAGCCAGGTGTACTAATCGTCGAAATTGCATGCGCGATATTTTCATTAGCGCTTGCACTTTATAGCACCGCTACCAAGAAAATCTTTTTTTTTATCGCCTCCGTGAAGCTTGAGAAATGAATTCATTGCATTTCGTAGTTGAAGTTGGTCGAAAATGGTATTGTTCTGAACAATTTTCTGCTGTGTCACCCATTTTCATCGGTGTAGTTCGTAGATTTGGATAGGTTTCATGCTTTCCAGTTCAACGCGTCCAGTTCACTAGAATTCAAAACTCAATGTAAGATGACCCGTAAGCCCAAGCATATCAATTTACCTTGTTTACAGGAACCTCCCTGAGAAATTTGACGTCAATCCGAGCATTTTTGGTGTGTTTCTGCTTTTTGCCCCGTCGGTCATTTTGGTACCATCTTTCCATAACGCCGAATACGACTGATTTTCGAGTAATGGGTATATAATGATTTCTCATTATTTTAAATGTTTTAACTTCGCCTTCATTTATTTCTTCCCTTCCTTCGTTTAACTTCAACGCCACTACAGGCATGGCCACGCTAGCTAGTTGCCACGTCACACGCGCCTGGCAGGCGAAAAGGTTAAAACCACCGTGTGGTTTTGCGGAGTCTTGCGGACAGGGCATCCCTGATGCGGCCAGCAAGAGTTAATCGAAATTTTCCCGTTTATTCCTCCTTCCTCTGATATAATATTTGTCCGTTCAACAAAATTAGACGTGCAAGCAAAATCCCCCAATTTTTCGACGTTTCAGGATAGCGGAGCCGTGTTGCCATTACCGTCAAAGTAGCGCAACTTCGCAGCATGTGCAGTTGCCGATAGTTGCAGATGTGCAATGTTTGTGGCCAATCGTTGTTAACTGAACCTTGTAAACGCGGTTGAGAGTACTCAAAAAAGCCACGTTCCCGGTTTGAATAGTGACTGCAGTGAGCAATCTGCAACATAGCAAATAAAAAGCACAGCGTTCACCATTCACCCGGCAAAGCAGATTTTATTTTGCCGCACTTCCCATGCTCCATAATATTACCCTCTTTACCCTTTCGGCCCCACCTGACAGCTGTCGAAATCGCTTAGTCGTATACTGCTACTCATATAAATACATCTGTACTATCGCCAACAACAAATTTGACGTCAATCCGAGCATCGCAAAGTTACACAAACTACGTGTACAACACGCGATAGCCGGCAGTGAACAATCGATACAAAACGACAACCTCGGATGCACAAATGTATCTAGAAAAGCTATACGAATCCTGTGTGCAAGCACGATGCAGTGTATTGGTTAGAGTGGTTGTCACGCGATGTACCCGGGCCGGGTAAGATTCCCAGTGTTTCCATGCTTGTTTGTTATCAATTTCCTATAGTGTCGTTCTATGCTGTGTGTATGAAACCAGGCGCAAAATGATGATGCGTCGCACTCGTCTATATTAACATTATCATATCAAGTAAGATGTCCCGTTGGGCCGCATATATTGATCCCCTTAGTAAACAGGACAGATTTCATCTGAGTTATGCGGGCCGTTTCGTAAGCGGTTGCGTACTCTGCAACGGATGGGGTCGTTTAAATGCGGGCTGCATATGAAAGTTCCGCAAAATCAGGCCGCGTACGCGGTTTGCCACTTGCAGTGAGTCATTTATAAGCGTCGAAATTTTATCAACTTCCGCATTTAAAAAAAAAAAAAAAAAAAAAATAAACGTTCTTTAAGCGGTAGGCTTAAAGGTACGCAAAGAAGTCCTTCAGCACCTTTATGTTTTTTACGCACCTTATGATTTTTTTGCAACAATCTATGACACTTTTGGAAAGCTCGTCATACAGCAGTCATTCTTTCTTGAAGACCCTGTTTTCTTCAGGCTCTCAGGATGTGACACGTTTTTAATTAAGTGTTGAAGACAAGGTTTTCTTTAGAGACTATAGAGATTGATTTACGGTTCCTGAAAAATGATTATCTGGCCACTTCTGTCTCGTCAAATTAGACAATTTAAGGCATTCTAGGGCAAGTGGGACGACGAAAAATGCGTGATATGAAACTTGGAAGGAAACGACGCACCTAGTTAGAGTAGACCTATGACAGCAGCAGTAATAATGAAGAATTAACGCAAAAATGCCCGAATAAAACCCAGATAGGCTAGTTCTACCTGCGCACGCCGAATAGCAAAACAAAGTGTGGCTTCACTTATTGAAATGATAGGCCGATCCCGAATGTAGTAAAGTGTAAACAACAAAGCACGTACATGGTACTGCACATGGCAAAGAAGGCCTAATGACAATTGGTGTTGTTTTAGAGCTGATCATGTGTCCCTGATAGCAATTCTTTATTGAACTAGTTAGTACAGTCAAGGTGCCAATAGGTACACCGAATAGATATGCATGCTGAAAATATTTGCGCCTGCATCTGACTGCTCCCTATTTGATTCCTATTCGATACGTAATATTTGCATTCCAATAGAATGCAAATATTACATACCAAATATGCACTAGATTACATCAGTTAATGTCAACTTGTTCGAATACGAATAGTATTCGAAAAAGTTTACATTCACCTATGTAATCTAGCACATATAATCGTCTGACCTCCAGGCTTTCGCCCTAAATGGTCTTGTGGCTTCATTTCTTAGGCTGCATCTCCCTTGTTTTGCCCAAATTTTGAAACAGTCTTACTTTTCTAAACGGAGAGGGCAATGAGGCTCTACGTGCACGCGTATCCACTGCAAAATTTTGCGCTTGTAATGAAATAATTTGTTAAGAAAAAAAACTGTCAGCCCTTCCACTGGGGTGGAGATGGAAGACCAGCGAAGCTGTACTATGGTGGTAATTACGTATTTCCAATTATGACTTTGAGGATGTGATGGTGTAATTGGTTATTTGAACTATTAAAGAATGAAATATATGATCCGGTGGTTTCATTTATTTAGTGACAACAGGGACCATGGCCTTATGGCCGCCATATACGGTACACCGCCATAGGGTGTACGGCAAAGGTTGGCACGTTCTTCATAAACACGTCACCAATGCCGCGCGTGTTCAGTGCGAACGGGGGCAAAACGCAGCCGCCGTCGACAACAGTTGTGTGCGTTGCTGGTGCTGGTCACCTCGCTCCCCCCTCCCCCCCGACCTTTCGTGCGACGGAAGAAGTCGCGTTTGCTCTCCGCCGTGCGTTCGCTCCTCGTGAAAGCGCGCGTCCCTCGCGCGCTTTCACTCGCACATACAGCATACGGCCTGTGAGAGTTTTTTCAACACGCGCACACAACGAGCGGAGACTGAGCCTTTAACAGCTTAGCTGTAAAATGAATTCGAAAAGTCACAAAGGTATTCGAAGCCAGAAGAACAAAGTTTATCCAAAGCGATGTACTGACCATCGTAAGCACATTGGCTGAATCGTCATGCTTGCAGCTCTCGTCGACTACCTATCTATCTATCTATCTATCGATCTATCCATCTCTCGGTTTCTCTCTCTCTCTCTCTCTCTATATATATATATATATATATATATATCTTTATCTATTTTTGTAGAAGTGTATCGTACACGCAAGCGTACAAAGCGCACTCCGATGCGAGCACCACCTGCTTTGCTGTTACTTTTAGCAGTGCGCACGCCCTGCCTTTGTTATGCGCGAAGCAATCCCCCCCCCCCTCATCGCGCACCGTCCCAAATAGACCTCTCCTGCCCTACGTCGACGACGTCGGCCACGTGATCGTTAGGTGCACGCGGGTGTGATTATTGGGCAAAAAGCATGCCACATGCGCGTCGGCACAGGCTGACAACTTCGTCGTCCAGGGTGTTCTTTTTTTTTCGTGTGTGTTTTGTGTATATTCGTTGAGTTGGCAAGTCATTCCTGAGCTGTTGCGCAGTTGAATGCATACAGCGCACGAAGCCTATGGGATCGGCTTTTTCCGTCTCCCTAGAAGCGACGGCAAACGTGGGTGCTGGCAATGCGCAGTGACAAATGGCAGTCGTCCGTCACCGACAGAACCTTCGTAGTCCACTTCATCGCTGGTAAGTGCGGTTTCATGGTACCCGTCATTGCATGTATCTTGCTTACAAGAAAAATGCGACCGTTTCCCGCGCAGTTGAGGCAGGCCTCGGAAACTTCGCTGGTTTTTTGTCCACGCGAATTGCAGCGCCATCCATGAGATGGATGCGAAACCAAAGTCGCTTTTCCTTTTCTTTTTCTTGTCAACCTTCTCTCAACTTTGTCGTTTCTCTCTCGCCTTCAACTATCGGCGGCGCGGCTGGCGCGGCCCGCGCTTGTCGTCGGCCGTGCTGATAACGGCCAAAGCGGCAGCAATTTTTTTTCTGGCATTATGCGGTCAGTTTTGCGGTTTTCGCCTTCCACGCTAGCAGTGTGGTCCGTGTGGTACCCTACCGTCACGTTTGTCGGCTTTTCCCCGCAATGTCTCGCAGCTGTCGCTGTTCGTGTGGTTCAATGGTGTGCGAACACATCAAGACGAAGTGAGCCATGCGACGTGAAATTCTACCGCATCCCTAAAGACAACAGGTGAGCACTGTGCAGTTTACTTCCCGGTTTTTAGTTGTGATAGTAATTGTGCGCAGTTGTGCATGGCTGTCCGGTGGTGAGGCAGGAGTTAGATTATTTGAAAACAGAACGATGCAGTAAATCGTTACGTCACAAGCAGCGCACATAAAGCTCCTGATAAATGTCGTACCACCTGTGCCTATCGCAAGGAACGCGTGTGTAGGTGTGCGCTTTGTACTTCTTTCTAGTTAATTGGTCACCATTGTTAAAAATTCGTTTCTGAGAATTAAGGTTGACATATCACAACTAGTACTCTGCCGCGACGCGAAACGAGCTCAGTTTTGTATGTTCCAAGTGCGATGTATAATTTATGATCTTCACTGTTCTTCAGATGGCGTTTTTAACCTACGCTGGAAGAATGGGCCTTATGGGTTTGCCCAGAGACAAGGTCAACAACCGCAGAATATGCTTGGCAAACTTCACGGAGGTGGATTTTATGGACCGAGCGAGAAGCAGACCGTGAGAAGATGTTCTGCGCATCGGCCATTAGAGCAATTACAATAAATGTTTTGCATGTGCGTTCATGAAGCCCCAACCGCGTTTTGTTGCATTCTGGTTTTCGCAAACGAACACAATAAAGTGAGTCCAAAGAACGGTTGTGTTGTAAGTGGAATTATTTTTAATACAAGTTGGGCACATGCTTGCTTGATTGTAATAATGAACGCGACTACGTGCATGAAAACGCAAAAAGAATCCACTGTTCACGAGCACGCAGCAAAAATGGCACGGCCGGACAGGAGAGGAGCGCGGAGTGCGCGCTTCGGTCCGGCGGTGCGTCTGATTATGCCCGAGACAAAAAAAAAAAAAAAAGAGCGCGCCGCGGGCAGCCAAATAAATTAAAAAAGAGCATTGCGCAAGGCATGAGGGGGAGGTGAGGCATGGGAGAGGAAAGTCAAGAGGGAAAGGAGAAATGAGTGGAACAATGTCATCATAAAAAAGTAAGGAAAAAAAAGTGCTATAGCGAAAGGAAAAGGGTAAAAACAATTGCGCCGCTTTTCTTTTTTTTTTCTTGTTTTCCCCACCGTAGTACCGTCATCCATCCGCTAAGGCCTAACTGAAGTGCGCCTTGGCGCTAGCGTCGACTGAGCGTCTGCTATAGGAGAACCAATGGGAGGTATAGGAAGATTCACCCCCCTGGTTGAGGCGGAAACGCTGTTCGAGTACGCAGCTTAGTTGCATTGGAGTTCCATTGATGCGTTGTTGCGCGGTCTCATTAGAGGTTTGTCACGTGTTACCATGCTGCGCTTTCCCGGCATACCGCTTAGCGGGGTGTCGGAACGGAATGTTTTTCGTTCTTGTTTTAGTTTCTTTCCACTGAGAAACAAACGGTCTGTTCCAGTTCTGCTCCGGAACAAGACAGATGTGTTCCATAATGGTTTTGGTTCGCATGCAAAATTTTCGAAGCGAAGTAACGATAAAAACGTAGTATTAAGTTTTCTGAACGAGTGAATTCTTAATTCTGAGATCATGCTCAGTGTCTTGAGTCAAGGCACTGAGCATGACCTCAGAAGCACACGTCATTGAATGTAATCACCCATGATTAGAGAGCTGTTCCAATAAAACGAACTTAACGGAACACAAACGAAGAGTAAAAGTTCTTAGAGCACAAAGCGTGTGTTTTGCTGCGATGCTGATCTGCTAGTGCACCGAGCAGCAAGCTCAGATAAGTGGAGCGCTCGACCGGCTATCGCTCCCACTATGCCTGTCTGAGATACATGATGACCCCTCAGATACAAGCTAATTCTGACGTTGCCTGCCGTCGGTTGTTTCGGATTGCTGATTTTCCCCTTGAACAGAAAACCAATCACAAATATTTCGGTTTCACTCCGAAACAAAATAATAAATAACGTTTCGCTTACGTTTTCGTTCCGCTCCAAAATACCATTTTGTTTCGTTTTTGTTTTCGTTCCGTTCCGACACACTGCCGTTGAGGGCTACCTATTGGCAGCGAACTCACGTACTCGGACAAATCCATCGCAGCAGACGTCATGGTACCCATGGCGCGAGGCAAATGTTTTGCCAACGCTGTTTGCTTTACGCATGGCCTGCGACGTCACGCTGTTTATGAAAGGAACAGGCTAATAGCCAGGCGACGCAGCTAGGGGTATGTGCAATCAATGTTCGCGCTTTCTTTGTGATAATGCCATGTAGCCACTGAAAGCGTACCTTCTTATTATTATGATTATTATTATTATTAGGCAGATGGACAGACTCTAGTAATACGCCGCGCCGTCCCGCCCGGGCGGCTGTATTTTGAAGGCCATCTGCGGCGGGGGCACAGTCCGCCCGGCGCTGTGTTTTCGCGGCTTAATTCGCGTTGATGCGAACGGCGGCACGAAGGTCAATTCGCTCGCTGCAGCTGCCGCGTGCACTCACTATAGCGTTTTGACAGCGAGTTTCCGCGGTCATCGAGTGAGATGCGTTCATGTTTGCTTGTGCGCGCGTGACACCATGCTTGTTAATGTGATTAGTATGCCTATGATTACAAGTTTATACGGCCGATAAAACTACTATTCTTACTTCGCATAGCTGTCCACTAATTTGCTATCGCAATCGATGCTTCGCCTTTCGGGTGAAATTGCGACATTTTTAACAATGTAGAAGGCCGCACATGCCTCCCTGCACCTGTAGAAGACAAACGTGTCACACGAAAGTTGCGACGAATTGCTGCGAACAAGGAAAGCCTCAGCACGGAGCTCAAGTTTTGCCCTTTGTCAGGCCTCAAATCAGAATTAACGTTTCGACAATGGCGTTAGTTTCTTTTTTTTTCCTTCGTCAGCCAAGCTCTCTTGTCAAGACGTCTAGATAACTTGGCCAAATTGCTTGTTGACAAATTGACAAATTGACTATAATTGAAAACATTGACAAATTGCTTGTCAATGCATCTTTAAATGCACAGGATGTCTTAATCAACTAAAGCAATGGTTTCGTTCAGTGAAAGACAGACTACACAAAACGTCGCTATAGTTCTGAGTAATGCAGTATTACCTCAAGCTTCATCGTGCACAGACCCTGGTGCCTGTCTAACCCCTGCCCTCTCCTCTAAGCATCACATACTACCTTTTGTGTGAAAATGTGCAAGACATTTGGCTATTCGCGCTAAAGCTTGTGGCACTCTAACATGGATGTATATTAGTCTTATAGCCATTGTAAGTCCATAGTTCCAATTTGCTTGACATGTTATTACTCTCATTAAAAGTAGCTCGTTTCCACCTTAAAATTGACTTAAACAGGCCCGTTCGTTTTATATGACGTAACTGCGATAACCATTCCAGAGATACTAATATTAATTAAACAAGAACTTTAAACAAGAAGAAGAATATTATGCAATAGCTTGAGCTGCAGCCGTTGGGGTGTCCGTGGCTCCATTGCACTTTTCTGCCTGTTGCATAAATACATTCACAACCTTCGACGCAATTTGTTACCTGTTCGTGTTCCCACACCCGCATCTTGACGTCTAGATACTTGCCTGAGCATAAAACGTATTTTTGTTTTCTGAAAAACAAACTTTAAGTTTTAACTCATCCGCACTGCCGCGTGCTGTTGCGCTTTGGAACGAACCTTTAATGTCCTCGTTGCCATCACCGGCTGTAGCCATTTCCGTAAGTACTTTAACAAACATTATAGTATTGTATAATGATCGATTTATTTAGCTTTGTATTGCACAGTCTCCCGATTATTTAGCAGTTCCGCGCAAATCATCGACCGGCCAGCGCCTTTTAGCGGCGCGAAGCGACCAGATCAGCAGGACTAGCGCATGCGCACCAAGTTCACTGGAAGCCTTTAACTCAGATAAGCCGGGGAGCTAGCAGCGCCTTAATCGGGCCAGGGCCTGTGTCGTGCCAGTGCAAAGAGCCTAGCAGACGAAATGTGCGCTTCCACTGAACTTTGTGCGCATGCGCTACTCTTGCTGGTATCATCACTTCGCGCTGTTAGAAGACGCTAGCCGGTTCGCCGGTCGACACTCGCGCGGTACTGTCAAAGAATCGGGAGACTCTACACTGCACATTATTGTTCGATATAATGATAAAACTTTGCTGATACTTTGCGTTGTGTGCTTACATATTTCTGCCGTTTTTTTTTCATCTCGATCACTCAATGCTTCTTCGGGACCAGTGACATGCTCTAAATAACAAAGAAAAATTATTTTCTTACCAGTATGAGCGTCATATTCAAGCGGCTCTCCTGATATGGAAACAGAAAGGTAATTTAATAATCAACTCCTGTAGACGGCTCAATGCCTCAGCAAGTGTAAAACGCGGCGATTTTAAAACAGCGCAATGGGGTGAAAGCTACTATGAGATCCGTTACATTCGCGAACACAGTGAATTAGAAAATTAGCGTCAAGTACACACCATCTTGCACTGAAACAAGGATTGCCATCAAGTGAAACCGCACGCGTCACGTTAATAGACGTAGTTTCGAATTCCACCTATGTATTCGCATTGTGGACGACGCACGCTCTTGTATTGCTATTTCTGTACAGAGTCATTCGTGGCATTGGAAGGCACGATGTGTGCAGGTTATTATATAGGTTATACCAGGCACGATCTTCTTCTTTCTGATGTTTTACGTGCCAAAACCAGTTCTCATTATGAGGCATGCTGTAGTGGAGGGCTCCGGATTAATTTTGACCACCTGGGGTTCTTTAACGTGCACTACAACGCAAGCACACGGGCGTTTTTGCACTCCGCCTCCATCCAAATGCGGCCGCCGGGGCCAGGATTCGATCCCGCGACCTCGTGCTCAGCAGCGCAACGCCTTACCTGACTGAGCCCCCCCGGCGGGTACCAGGCATGATCTTTCCTCGCATCTCAAAAAACACACTTCACATATGAGCGCGTGCAGTGGCCTTTTCTGGCCAGGGACTTTCAACAATCTTGCAATGAAGCACTTCGGGGCAGTGGGTTTAAACCTAGCGTTTAGGTTAGGTACTGATATCGTACGTTCAGGTCACTAAAAAATGCTTACGGCAGGATTTTGAACTGCTGAGCTGTTTTCAGCCGGCTGTAAGTCCGTGATGCGTCTGAAAAATTATGGGCCGATCCAGACGGTCGTGCAGAAAGGTCCAAGCGCAATGGCACACACCCCTGTGATCAAGCGAAGCTGAGCCTGGCTGTCTAGCTAAGCATGGTTGGGACTACTTAAGCTTAATCAGTCATCGATAGCCAATCTATAGCAAATCAATAACTGAACGATAATCTATCAATTATTAATAAATATCGGGAAGTGTTGGGGATGGCTTGGTAGTGCTTAGCCTAGCCCAAATACGTGGCCAATGCCTTGCGATAGCCAATCGGTAATCGATCAATAGTCCGACAAATTCCGAGAAATGCTGGGGATAACTTGGTAGTGCTTAGCCTAACCCAATAGCCCAACCCAAAGCTAGGTGCCCATCAGCTCCGCTGCCTCTTTAGCATTGCGCTCCAGTGCAAGCTATGCAATTTTTTTTCTCTCCTGTACATCAGTTTCCGTCGCTGGATAAGCTAACCGTGCAAAAACGACCAACCTTAAAATTAAGCCATATATCATTTTTAAGTTGACTCTTGCAAAAGACTCAGCTGCACTTAGCGCCGCAAACCGCGAAGGATGCGCAAAAAAAAGCAAATCGAACCCATAGCATGCACAATATGCTTTTCTTTCTACACTGTTCATATTGGCGTTGTACATGAGGGCTGCCCGTATTGTTGGCTTTTTGTTCAGGAGACAGATTCATTTTTAGGCTACAGTCAGGGATTCATACTGGTATTTTCCCATGCACCCTTGAGTTATTTACGACAATTTTCACAATTTCATTTTGCAAAGTCGTCGCACAAACTCGCTCACTGTTCCACAGTTCCTTTCTGTAGTGTCTAACCTCGAAGGGTCGTAATAAACATTTCAATGCTTGGAGAGGCCTTGCCCTCCAAATCATCTTAATCAGCCTGTTTTATGTCAACTGCAGGACGAAGGCTTCTTCCTGCGATCTCCAATTGCCCCTGTATTGCGCTAGCTGATTCCAACTTGCACCTGCACGCTTCTTAACTTCATCCCCCGCACCCCTAGTTTACTGCCGTCCTCGACTGCGCTTTCCTTCTCTTGGTACCCATTCTGTAACTCTAATGGCCCACAGGTTGTCCGTCCTACGGATTACATGGCCTGCCACCTTCACTTTTTTTCGCTTAATGTCCATTAATTAGAAAATCGGCTAACTCCGTTTGCTCTGATCCACACCGCTCTTCCTGTCCCTTGAAGTTAGGCTTAACATTTTCGTTCCATCGCTCTGTGCGGTCCTTAACTTAGTTCTCGAGCTTATTCGGTATCCTCCAAGTTCCTGCTCCATATGTTAGCAGCTGTGCAATTCAATGATTGTACACTTTTCTTTTCAATGACAGTGGTAAGCTCCCAGTCTGATTTGGCAATGCCGGCCGTATGCACTCCAACCCAATTTTATTCTTCTGTAAATTTCCTTCTCATGATCAGGGTCTGCTGAGAGTAATTGACCTGGATAAATGTACTCCTTTACACATCATCATCGCCATCATCATCAGCCTATAGTTATATCCACAGCAGGACGAAGGCCTCTCCGTGCGATCTCCAATTACGCCTGTCGTGAGCTAGCTGATTCCAACTTGCACCTGCAAATTTCCTAACTTCATCGCCCCACCTAGTTTTCTGCCATCCTCGACTGCGCTGCCCTTCTCTTGGAATCCATTCTGTAACTCTAATGGTCTACCGGTTCTACATCCTACGCATTGCATGGCTTGCCCAGCTCCATTTCTTCCTCTTAATGTCAACTAGAATATCGGCTATCCCCGTTTGCTCTCTGATCCACACCGCTCTCTTCCTGTGTCTTAAAGTTAGACCTAACATGCTTCGTTTCATCGCTCTTTGTGCGGTCCTTAACTTGTTCTCGAGCTTCTTTTTAACCTCCAAGTTTGTGCCCCTTATGTTAGCACCGGTAGAATGCATGATTGTACACTTTTTGTTTCAACGACAGTGGTAATCTCCCAGTCAGGATTTCGTAATGCCTGCCGTATGCACTCCAATCCAATTTTGTTCTTCTGTAGAATACTCCTTTACACACGCTAAGTTGCTAATAGCTAGCTTCCTCATAGCAAACTTGTTGCAATCTCAACCTGTGGAATTCAGACGGACAACCGTACTTGCTGGTGGTGCATCTCTGAGGGCCCGCCACAGCCCTACATCTCTTTATTGCATGCACAAGGCTCGCGCTAGGGGGCACAACCAATCGGCTACATATATGTAACACTGCCCCACTCCACACTGTCCCTAGAGCGAGTAATGAGACGCTGGTTTCGTCACACGTTGGTTATCTGCGTACCAGCGGGGAAGAAGCAGTGGTTTGAGGCGTCTCAGGTGATGTTGGTGCCTTGGATACGGGCGCCGCTTAATGATCGATTGGTGATCCCTCACTGCTCACTTGTTCAGTCTGTCAATCGGGCGATAGCTGCGTTGGTTGCATACTGACTGGTGGGCTATAGAGTAAGGAGGATGAGAACGGTCATCCGGTCGGAGGTGATCACCATGCCAATTGCTGCTTGACCCATCTGCGACTTCTACCTGAATGGAAGACGAACGTGTTGGCCTAGTAACAGTGGCTGGCAACCGTGAAGGGCCTGGTCTAAAATTCTTGACGAGGACGTGCGAATGACGTTGTGGCAACTGAGTGTGACGTGCTCTTTTGCCCCGGTGTAATTTTTGCTTCAGCTGCTGATCCGGGCACAAGGCTTTGAGTGGTCTTCGTAGTGTCCTGCCCATAAGTACGTAGTTCTGCTGGGATTCTGCCACTGAGGCTGTGAGGTGTTGTCCTGTACTGAAATAGAATTCGGTGAATCCAGGTCTGGAAGTCACTAGATGCCGACTTCTTCAGCTTGCTCTTGACCAACTGAACAACACGCTCGGCAGCACTGTTTGACGCAGGACGGTAAGGTGGCACTCTTATTCCCCCGATTTGGTTTCTTTGCAAAAATTCATGGAATTTGATACTAGGGAACGCTGTGCCATTGTCTGACACAATGTCAGGAATGCCATGAGTGGCAAAAACTGCTAGTAGACAGCTGATTGTGGCATCAGAACGAGGTAATGTCACTGGAATTACCTCAACCTATTTTGAGTAGGCGTCTACAATGACTAAGAAGTAAAGGTCGCTTGAATTAGCTTCCGAAATCGACATGTAGACGTAACCATGGTCTTCCAGGAAACGACAAGGGTGTCGACTGCACTGGTTGGCGCGCAAGTTGATATTCCTGGCCCACCGCACATGATTTCACTTTGTGTGTGATGTCATCATCGACACGAGTCCACCACACATAGCTTCGGGAAAGAGCTTTCATTTTTTCGATGCCAGGGTGACCCTCATGGAGTTATAGCACTTCTCGCCTAAGTGAAGTGGGAATGACCACTCTCATTCCACAAAGGGAACCGTCCTGCAGGGTGAGCTCATTTTCACGAGACTTGTAATGTCTCCATTCCGGCTCATGGGGCAGCTAGCCACACATAGCAAACTGTCACGGATCCTTGACAAAGCGGGATCTTTGCTTGATGCCTGGGTAATAGCTGTGGACGACACAACGCGTGGATATTTGCCTTCCAACACAAACACATCCACAGGAGCTTTCATGGGAAAGTTTTTTTTTAGTTTCCAAGGCCAACCGACTCAGTCCATCCGCATGACCTATGCTCTGTCCTGGGTGATAGACCAGGGTGTAGCTTTAGGCAGACAACATGAGGGCCCACCGTCTAATTCTCGGGGAGCTGCGATCTGGAATGGCCCTGTCATGGCCGAACAGTCCGAGTAACGGCTTGTGGCTAGCGACAGTTTAAAATGTCTTCCCCAAAGGTACTGCCGAAACCTTGTGACACCAAAAATGAGTGCCAGTGCTTCTCTGTCCAGTTGAACTGAACTGAACTTCATTTGGTCCAGAGAAGAGCAAGTCCCCCTAAGGGGGCTCGTCTGCGGGCCGCGTCGATGACGGGACAGTTGACAATAGTGCTTTTTTTTTGGCTGGCTGTAAGCTCCTGAATCCAAACGCAATCGGACGCTCCATACCATGAGCATCACGCTGGGACAGCACAGCTCCGAGCCAAAAAGGGGAAGCATCGCATGCGAGTACAAGTTATTGCTTGGGATCATAATGCTCTAGGACTGGGGCTGAAGTGAGAAGTTGTTTGGCTTCCACTACGGCGTCCTCTTGTTCTTTCTTCTAGCACCACGAGGTTCCAGTTGATAGCAGTTGATGCAATCTATGAAGCACAGCAGAAAGGTTTAGCATAAACCTCCTGTAATAGTTTACCAGCCTTAGGGAACTCTGTAGCTCCTTGACATTGCTTGGCACAGGAGCCTTGATGACTGCTTCAACCTCGTGTGCACCGTGTGGAGCCCATCAGCGTTAATGATGTGACCGAGGTACTCCACGCTATCCATCGAACTTACGCTTGTATTTCAGCTTGAGCCCTCTTTATTCCTTTCTTTGGAAAACATTGCCAAGATTGTTGAGGTGATCTGTCATCCGTACCAGTCACCAGGATATCATCAATGTATACCACGACGTGATGTATTCCCTGCAGGAAGGTCTCCATCTCTCACTGAAAAAAATTGGTGGCACTGCTTACACTCCGAAAGGTAGCCTCTTTTATTGGAACAGTCCCTTTGGTGTGTAGATAGTAGTGAGCTTCCTTGAAGTGGGCTCCCGAGCTAATTGCTGGCAAGCATCCTTGAGATCAAGTTTGTTGAACTTGACTCCACCCGAGAGCCTGGCCCACAGCTCTTCTGCTTTAGGGATTGGGTACTTATCAACAACAGCAACTGGATTAACTGTCACCTTGTAATTCCCACAAATGCGAAGGCTACCACCCTTTTTTAAAACTGGCACAATTAATGCTGCTCATTCAGATGCGGTGACTGCCTCCAGAATGTCTTCTCGCTGGAGTCTCAACAGCTCTTCAGACACCTTATCCACCAGTGTAAACGGAACTGTACGAGCCTTGAAGCGTGGCTTTACTCCCTCTTGGACTGAAAGCTTAATTAAGACCCCCTGAAATGTTCCTGGACCATCGGAAACCAACCTGGAGTGCTGCTCAATTTGTTGCTGGGCATCATTCAAAGCACAGACATCAGCGACAGTGAACATCGGTATGTTCAATGCCTCAATCCAATTTCTTCCTTGAAGTGATGGGGCGTCACCTTCAGCAATAAGCAGTGGAAGCATTCGAACGTGATTATTATACTTCACTGACACAGTCACCTTACCAGTCACAGGCTTGAGGTCACCACAGTAACTTCTGAGCTGGACTTCCGACGGTTGACGAGGTAGCAACTAAATTTACGGCGCAAAGTTGATTCTCCAATGATGGACACACTCACCCCAATGTCGAGTTCCATTCCGAATGGACGCCCGTTTGCTTCCAGCTGCAACGTGAAATGTTTAGGCGCAGGAACACTGGACCTTGGGACCAAGTTCCACATGTTGTAGACTCTCTTCGTCAGATGAAGAAACAACGCTGCGCTGTAGTGACTCGGTTGTGCTGTGGTGCGAGTCAACTTCATGCAAACGAACCTGGTGGTTAGCCTTCTTTTTCTTGAACTGTTGCGTGGACGCTCGGTGGTTGCTGCCAGCGTCTCTCGACTTACACACCTTTGCTAGGTGACCGACCTTTCCGCAGTAGCTGCAAATTTGCGTATGTGCGGACATTTTGTGGCGTAGTGGGCATCGCCGCACTGATAACAGCTCACATATTTTTTTGAGATCCGACGTGATAAGCACATTTATATTCGCAGAAACGGCCCCTTCCACTACGCAGAGAATTGACGCGTCGCTCTTGCCAGACCTCCATGGCGAGAGCAGTCGACAACGCGGTTTCGAGTGTGAGATTCGGCTCCTCTAGCAGGCACGTCTGTACCTGCGGGTCCCTTATGCCGCATACGATACGGTCATGGAGCAGGTCCTTCAGAAATGTGCCGAACTCGCAATGTTCTGAAACTTCTTGAGGGCGGCAACGAACGCACTCACCGATTCACCCTCTTCCGGAACGCGGCTATTGAACTTGAATCGGCTCAACACTATAGATGGCTTGAGCGAGAAATGGTCTCTCAGCGTCTTCAGGAAGCTTTCAAGCGTGCTCTCAGTCGGCTTATTCGGTGCAAGAAGGCTGCGCAGAATCGAGTAGGTGCGGGACCCGCAGCAGTTTATTATGTTTCTTGGCGTCCGGTACCTTTTTCGCTACGAAGAAATGCTACATGCGTTCCAGGTCCTCTTGCCAGGGACTGCTGTCTGGATCGAACGGGTCAGTGGAACCCTACTTGGCATATTGTAATTTATGGAGTTTTACCTTCGTCGACAAATCTGTTGCAATCTCAACATGTAGAATTGAGACACACGACCATACTTGCTGGCCGTTAAGCTCTGAGGGCCCGCCACAGCCCTACATCTCTTTATTGCATGCACAAGGCGCCCTAAGGGAGCGTCACCAATCGGCTACATATATGTTATATTACATGTACTGCGAGGAAACGAATGTGAGCGCATGCTATGATCAACACCATTCAGTATAATTGTTTCTTAGCTGTTTTCTGACCGAACTGAAATTCTAAATTTGCCAAAACCATCACGTCTTCACTGGACACACTCATTTTCTACGCTTTCCTTTTCTTAACTCTCGGATTTTCTGTCATTGCCTCGAAATGGGCCATATCTCGCATCGTAAATAAATGTTACTTAGTTATAAATTTATTTTATTTATGTATTTATTGAAGCTTACAGGCCCAAACGGCATTGTGTAAGGGGGGTTACAAGATCAACGTGAATATGAAAGAACAGGGGGCAAACACTAGGCATTGCTTAATTACAAAACATAACAAAATTCATCATAATTAACAAAATAAACACAGACATCCCGAACACAGGCATATTACTTACGCAAACTAAATAAATAGTGGGCTTACCGTCTTCGAAGGCGTAGTTGTCGTGTGGGCCAACTGCCATGGAATATAAAAGTATTTAGACCGACCAGATATTACGGCTAATTATATCAACTAGAGCAGCATATTCACAATAGAAATCTCGGAAGTTCAAGTTTATTGATCAACGATGTCACATAATTAGTACTACACAGGGAGTCCCAAAGTTAGAAACTGTCAGGGGGACTCCCATACATGAAGAAATCAGGGTAAGCGCCTGTGCACCCTTACAGTGCGAGCAGATACGTACTGTAGTAGTTGTTTCCACTGCTGCGTGAGTTACACAATGCTGCGTGCAGAGCTCTGAAGGGTACGTAATTCTGACCACAAGACATGAATTCTATAATAGCTTGTTCGGAGTTCCTTTATTTGGTGAGCTATAAAATTGTAAGACGGGGCGTTGTCAAAGAAAAAACTGCAGGATCGGGAGAACTAGCTTTTCGTCATCCATCACGCGATCACCTTCTAAACGTCCGCAAGTGTAAACAGTCAACCACAAAATATCACGGAGCATGAAATCTGAGAAAAAGCTGAATATCTCCGCAGCCTCACAACACAGCCTGGTATTTGCTTTCGGGCCTCGGCTAGAATATGCTAGCAACCTTGGCGTATACAGTTTTACTGGCTACTGCTACAGGCTGCTCGAGAATTGAACGTTTTCTGAGATCACGTGGTCCGTAAACTTTTGTGGTTGACTGTATACATTGACAGCGCGTGCACGTGCATTCTTGCGGCTGCGCCCTCACCTTCCTTGCTTTGAGTCAATTTACTCTTGAAGGAAAGAGCGATAAAAAGACGACGGGGTCCAGAGGAAACAAACACGGAGCTCGTTACCATCCTATCTTTTGAGCGCTGATTCCTTACCCTTAGGGGCCCCTTAACCACCGCTAATATTTTGACGGCATTTAGAATTAACACGCGCAACGATTATCTTTTGCGAACATGGCCGGTCTACATGCCACAGGAACGCCACAAATTTAAAAAAAAGAACAACTGGGTATTCCGCTCAGGGCTTTTCTGGTACTATCTTCACACATCGCGATGCCAAATAATCATGCACGTGACGTCATCAGTGCAAAATATGTCGGTTGATTCATATAGGACGGGCGGCAGTTCCGATCTGCCTGGTAGCGTGCCTTTGCCACGCAGTCGCTCGCCCGCTCTTTCTCGTCGTCTCACTTGCCTGTATTGAGCAATCAACTAATTTTACCTCGTCTAACGTGTTTCGTATTGGATGGGAGATGGCAACAGCGTGTAGCGGAAGAGGTGACAAGAAGTGGAAGTTGATGGCGTTTTCAAAAGAGAGAAAGAGCAAGCTTGATGTTTGGCACTCATGTAGTGTTCATGAGCCTTCTAGAGAAGTACGCGCCGTGGAGAAAAGAGCGCCCGTTAGGAGCGTAGGGAAGGCAACAAAGAAGCCGCTCACTGGCATTCGGGCTCAGAGTGATTCTGGGGTCTCTTTGAAGAATGCTTAATTAAGGTGCGGGCACTGCAAACAAACATGCACGGTGCGTACATCACGCACTATACGCCGTGTCTGCGAAGTACTGTAGCAATGTACGCCGCGGAAACAGCTGAAGACCTAAAAGAAAGCGCGCGTGCTCTTACTCTGAGAACAAACCAATCAGATTGCCGACAATCTCCGACAAGCCGACAAGATTCGACCTGCCGACAAGCTCTCGTCGACAGGTCACTGGTGTCCGATACGTGAGAAGTGCAATGCAGGAATGTCGCTTCGTTGTGTTCACGCGAGGGCACCTATAAATGACCGCGCAACAAACAACTTCTGCAGCTACCAACTTGTCAATCAATTGCGCGGCCAACAACGTATCTGGGGGGGTTTTGCGTGCGGGGTGATTGTGTGGCTCAGTATTACGCGGACTGAATCGGCAGTTCGTCTCATCTAGTACATAAGGATGCTGGCATTAGTACAAAGTGGTGTTGACGCTGGTAGAGGCAATGGGATAGAGCCTATGCTAATGGAAACGTAGCTCGCCTCCTGACATCATCGACTTGAAACATTTTGTTTGTTTATTCTCCGGTAATAAGAAACCTTTTAAAACTTGTTGTGGTAGAAAGTTAGCTAGACATGCATACTCACCGTCGGTTGTGGCGTAGGCAGCGAAGTACCGCTGCGGATCATCATAATTGCTTTCTGCAAATCACAGTAAATGACAGCAAGCGGTAAGTCATGTAAACCAGGTAGGATACAAGAAGCAAGCTCCTATTGCAAAGCGAACGCCCACAAATATAAGCAAGTGAAATTGTGAAGCGGACACAGTTTGTGCAAAATACGCGTTCTCCACGTGCATGTGCTGCAAACCATTTGCAATGCAAGAGAGAACAATTAACGTTTGTCGTCAGAAGGAAGCGTTTACTTCCTTCCGCGCGTCGTATACGCTGAAGGCGCCTCAGGAACGCATGCATAAATCGCTGATCCTGTTCACAGTACATATATTATGTTAGTGCTGTGCGCGAGCGGCTATCACCAATGTGATCTCGTATCTCATTCTCACTCTGATTGTTATCGCGAGTCTTGTGAATACGGGCGACTGAATGGCTGTCTTGGGCCTCCGACTACTCGTGATTGCGATAAAAGTGATAGCGCTACAAAATGATCACTACGATGCCCATTCGCAGACTTCATGTAAGTGACAGGACGTTTTCATGAGGGCCGACCCTAATTTTTCTTGTTAAGGTGGCATCCTTGCTTCATTATGCAAAGCAGCATTCCTGCTAGTGTACAGCTGTTTGTTTCGAAAAATAGCCTTGAAATATTCAAGCTGACATTTCGGTGTCTAAGTGCATATGCATCAATGTCTAACTACATAAATATGTGCAATGAAGGAGCTGACACACGACACGTCCCACTCGACACGAGGTGACACACAACACGAGCAAGAATGCTCGAACACTGGATCACGTTATCAATGACGTCGTAGGCTCGTGCTTTCCTGTGGTACGGTGCACAGAGCCTTTCTATGGATAGCTGGAAGAAACGACTTTGGAACTACATACATAACTTCTTAATTGCCACAATCTCCGTGCATTTCTCATTTTCCCTTTAATTATTTCTCTGCACCTAGCGGGTTTCCGCTCACCTATTACGTCAATCACTTGCCTTTGCTTCGAGTTGTTGATAAATTTGACTTCGCCCTGCCATCTGCTAGCCGCCTGGTTAGCTCAAATGATACAACGGCTGCCTCGGAAAGGCGGTGGTCCCGGGTTTGAGTCCCGGACCAGGACGACTTTTTATTCAACTGAGAGGCTCTTATTTCGAGGAACCCATGTGGCTTTCAATTGAAACAATTGCTACAATTGGGTGGATGTCTCATTTTCTCTTTAGAACTTATATTATATTTAAGCGGTCTCACTCACAACAACTCTGAGTTATTAGCGAAATTTAGCAGTTACGTGTACGATTTAAGAAAGAGACGAAGACTACAATAACAGCCATGATGTCGGCATGTTACGACACTGTATTCAGTCGAAATGCGTGGATCTATGATAACAATTGTGTATTTTAACCCACACGCGATTACGCGAGAGGTTTTGCAATGATACCAAGTTTCTCAATACTGCATTCGCACACACCTATGTCAACGTTTTATACAATTTATACGATTTATATACCAGAGGCAAATGTGGCGCGACAATGTGGCAGTACAGCGCCACCGTGGCAATTATGGCTACTCATGGATTCATCTATGATTTGTCTACATTTTTTAGAACGTATGTCGGCAAATCCATATTCTCTAAAACGAAACTTGCTATTGCCATTTTTACAGATTTTAAGTATTTGCAATCTTTTTATGTAATAACAGCAATTGAATGGTACAATTTAGAGTCTAAAAATTGCGGCAGAACCCATCTCACGATAACTGTCGACGGTAATGCGTTAGCGTTGATTCAATAAAGTGACACATCGTATTGCGAGCGTCGAAACTACGTATGTGGGAGGCGTGTACTGCAGAGAGACTCCTCTTTCACGCTTCCCCAAGAACACTGGGCGCCATCTAGTGCCGCCGCCGTGAAGCCTGGCCTCCGAAATTCATGACGCGGCTACAGTGTAACGCGGCGGTGCGTGCAAACGCTGAGCAACGCGACATGCGGCAAGCGGGCTCGTCTGTCGCGCCGCTTTCTGGACATGCTGCGCCCTCTAGTGGCACTGAAGCGAAGTCTGCGTGTGGCGTCTGAGATGAGAAGCGTGGCGCGCCGGTTCCTGCGAACGCTGAGCACTGTTCCCTTGCTTGCCGCATGCTGAGTGGCACATACTCAGCAACCCAAGTCGGCGAGAGGCTCGTTGAAGAACGGCACATAGCTAGCGCATTCAAGGCGTTCATTGAAAAGCGGCACCTGCCAAATCCGTTTGTCGCGCAACATGCTATTTCATCGGGTGGTTTCACCTAGTGAATTTGGATTCACCTAGTGGATTCCACTAGGTTTCACCTAGTGGAATCCCTTGTGACGTGGATTTGATTCCACTCGGCATCGGAAAAATTGATCTTTTTCGTCAATGTAGAGCGGCACGTACATTCCCAGTGGCACACACCTAGTTAGCCCAAGTTAGCATCAAAGACGCTCATTGGAGACTAGCACAGACCGAGTGGCAGTACTGAGTACCCAGTACACCATGTAAAGCGTCAGAGTTTCTTCCCACAGTGGTACCTACCCAGCACCGTGTCTAGAATGACTCATGTCGGCGTGAAAGAGGTTCGTTGAACGAACACATTGGCACATACTGAGTGACTTGGTCCGATAGGTGGTTTGGAATCCTGTTACCCCAGCATAGCAATACATTGCACCACTCCCCCCCCCCCCCCCCCCCCCCCCCAGTGACCCAGGTATGCGGGAGAAGAGTTAGATACAAACATACATAGATGGATAGCCCCCGAAAAGTGCATGAAGCACCCTAAATATGCTAATGCAATAATAATATTAGTAATTCTGATGATATTATAGGATAATTTTCCATCGATACATGTCTATGGAGGAAGCAAGAACAAAAACGTGACTATCCGCTTGACTAGGTTCCTACCTTCTTTACAGAAATGACAGCAACTATTGACATAAAAGAAATTTGCCATGAAACTGACCTTCACAAAGGTTGACCTAACAATCCCCAAGGTCGCTTTATGCAACGAAAACAAAATTTAGGCAGAAATATGTACCTCCTGCCTAATGGATGCTATAGTTTAAGTACCTCTGGTATAAATCCGCATATACCCATAACGCCGCCTGTCGCTGTGGTGCTCTGGTCTAGACTTTAAAACGTCTACATTTATTCCCTATAAAATGTCACAAAACATAGAAACATTGCTGACACTCTTCAGAAAAGCAAGGATTCCAGACGTCCCGACCAAGCTGCTTGAAGTTTTTTCGTCCGCAAATACTCCGCTAAATCGGCTACTCGAAACGGCATATGTACCAGGTCAAGCTCTTTTATATTACTGATGTTGGGTATTAGTCACCGTATTCATCTCACTGCATAGAGTTCGTTTCTGTATACCATCACAACACTTGCTATCAACTAGTGCCACTTTCTTGCTACAGATGAAGCTGTACCTTGGGAGGACGCACAGAGATAGGAAATTGCTCATCAATCTCACTTAATGTGATGGCGGTGTGTGTTGTATTTAAAACGGAAAAAAAATAATATATACGGATTGTGGTGCGTGCGCGATTTATTTAAACGGACAGTATTGTTCCTTATATAAATGCAGCTAAAAAACGGAAGACATGAAAACTGAAGCATGTTTATGACCTTGGAATTGGGTAATAAAACACTGTCTTGCTGTTTTGGAAACTGCATACTTTGCGAAATATAATGTACCAGGACATTGTGCAGTTCACGTCGCTTTGTAGCAAGTATACCAACAATACGGGAACACGACTGTTGCAGAAGCCACGTAAGCAGCGGCTCAATTGGCATTGGCCTCAAGCTGAAGCTTCCGCGGAAGTTCAAGAACGCCTCTTACCAATAACGAGCATCTCGTGCGTTGGACGAGGACGACCAGTAGTCGAAAGATGTGCGCGCTGAAGGCGCTTGCTGAGAAAGCCTTCGCGATTCTAAAGCGCCCGATAGCGCTAGGACTTGCTTTTGTAGGAGTCTCAAAACATGGCTCACACCCACTAGGGAGTCTGTTTAAACAAATGGTATAAAAACAACACGCTAAGGACGAAGGAAAGGAGAAACAACCAAATATGTACAGGGTGTCCCAGCTGCCACGCAGCACTATTAAAAAAAAAAAACAGGAACGGCGTTACGCGAAGCCAGCCTAGTGCGTGTTGTTTCCAGTACAGTGAATTAGCCGCCAGTAATGTTATCGTTACTGATATTTAATTAGGTAATTGCATATAATTATCTAACTCGAGAAGTACTGTCCTAATTATCAAAGTGCCAATGAGAACATTGTAGAGCAACATGAAAAACTCCCGATACAGCTTTCTGTAGCTCAATACGTGCTACATAAAGGTGTTTTTCCGAGCGTGAAAGAAGCCCGCGAATACACGAAAAGTGCCTCGAGCGACCAGTCGCGCGGCAATTCTGCGTGTATTCGCGGGCGTCTATTACAGTCGGAAAAGCACCTTTATGTATCACGTATATTAAGCAACATAAAGCTGTATCGGGAGTTTTTCATGGTGCATTTCAATGTTCTCATTGGCACTTTGATAATTAGGACAGTACTTCTCGAGTTAGTTAATTATTTACAATTACCTAATTAAATCCCACTAACGATAAAGTTACTGGTGGCTAATCCACTGTACTGTAAACAATACGCACTAGGCTTGCTTCGCGTAACCCCATCCTCTTTTTTTAAATCGTGCTGCGTGATAGCTGGGACACCCTGTAAATGGAGTATGTGGCACAGTTATTACTTAATAAGTTCTGGGCTGTTACGTGTCAAAAGATATGAATTTCGCAACTAACCTATCCGAACGCGCCGCTGTTGGTAAGGTATATATGCTGAAAAAGTGGTTTGTGTTTGAGTTTCCACGTAACAGAATTATGTTTTCTCCTACATTCAAATTACATTCCGAGGCCACCATGTCTGAAGGTTCTGGTTAAGTCGTACTTTACCATTTTTCTGACGGATTTCACTGTGACAAATTCAATTTTTGTTCACTAACACCTTGTGCCACGCGGAAGGCCTGCGCGGTCGGGGGTCGGGTGGTTGGGGATCATTTTTTCCGCCACGGACATCGACATCGACGCCGGATTTTCTGCGACACGGGGCCCTTAACGCTCTCGCGTTAAAAGACAGATCCGAGTCTTGCACCGGTTCATCAGGCACTATGCCCTCACAGTCTTATGCAGCCGTCGGCCCATCCTATTCGGAGTCCAATGCTCTTGACCATCACACAAGCATCTTTACAGTAGAGGCGTATGCACTATGGTCTGCTGCGAAACACATCAATCAGTTAAAACTACATAAGGCGGTTATATACACAAACCCGTTAAGCCTGGTTAAAACATTGATCTCATACTGCAAACATTGGAATCCAGTAATTGCAGACTGTTTTCTCTCTCCTATGTGCTATTTATGCCTCTGGCCAACATGTTACGCTATGCTGGGTGCCTGGACACAGAGGCATTGAAGATAACGTGCTAGCAGATCGAATTGCTACTTCCTTAGATACGAAAGCTTGCAACATGTCCATAGCTGTTCCGGTCAAAGACCTAAAGCTATATTTGCAGAAAAAACTGAGAGCCTATTGGCAACATAAGTGGGACGCTGAAATCCTTAATGAACTCCACGTAGCTAGGCCATATTTAGGGTATTGACCATAATTGACCAAGTCAAGACGAAGTGATGTCCCGTTCTGTCGTCTCAGAATAGGGCACACTTATGGTACACATAGTTTTTTCCTGACTGGCGATGAACATCTAATCTGTGATAGATGTGGGGAGACCCTTAGTGTTCAGCATGTCCTCCTGGAATGTCGCGAAACACAAGCCGGGAGGAAAAGACACTTCCCTTTAGCATATAGGCATTATATACAACTTCACCTGGCAATGTTTCTAGGTAGAGCACCACCGTTTGACATGAAATCCGTTTCAGCCTTCTTAAATAACGTCCATACGCTCAACGTATTCTGCCCAAGAAATTCGCAGAACGGCCTCCTGCGAAAGGCCGCTGTGGCGCTTTCAACCCTTGCTATAGCACATGCCTCCGCCCCTTGTATTCAAGGGACCCGGTGAGGCTGTATTGCTATTCATTGTCAGCAATCACTTTTCCATATTTAAATACATGTTATGCTATCACAACCTTGTTGACATCTCATACTCATAGCATATTCCACCTCAATCACTATCATACTTTTAATTCCTATATATTTTAAGCACTTAACAGCTCTAAGTTTTAGGCCTCTATACAGCCATGTCACCTGAACCATTAGTCCATTCAGCACTTATCATTACTGCCTTGGCGCTCTTTGGCCACACTTGGCCTTTGCGCCATCAAACACCACATATCATCATCCAATGTTTCAAGAGAACTCTGCAGCTTCGTTTCAGATATTTTATACTATCACAGAATGGGCTGCAATTTCAGTAGAATGTGTCGCGAATATTCAAGGTTTCTGGCTTATTTAGAAGCATTACGAATAATTATTCAACACTAACTTTTTTTCTTTTTCATGGGTGATATATTGGGTTCGCCTGGTGTCCTCACTGAACTAAAATATGCAGCTCCTTTATGTTCGGTGACTCTGAGGACTAGGTAAAGTTTGATGTGTAGGTAAGGTACAAAATAAATGGGTAATTAGAGCTTTCGCAATAAATTACGCATGCAAGCACTCCGGAGAGTTATCAGCCTGTCTAATGAGCGGGGCACAATCGAACCAACTGCCCTAACAGAACGGCAAATGCCACCAAGACAAAATATAGAGAAAATTGGTTGTACGCTATGAAAACTCTCTGTGCGAGGTTAATTTAGAATAAATCAAACACAGTCTTCTTAAAAACATTCTTATTCAAGTGTTAGAGCGCGTGATGGCCGCTTTCAGCTATGCTCCCCGGTGCGCAGACATAGCTGTCGGTTACAACAGATTTCGTGTCATGTTAAGTGCAATGCGTGAAACCATTTTTACGTTCTTGGTGTAGCTATAGCCGTTGCAAATAATTACTGAGCCTATTTTCTCCCCCTATTCTCATGCGTCATAAAGCGTTCCTAGTTGATTTAAGCGATGTCCTTTGTGAACTAAACCATACGCTTTGTTTATATTTGTGGAAAATAAACGGCGCGGTATGAGCACTATATAAGTGCACTTCCAAGACGGGGGACAAATTATGATATTTGCAGTAAATTACGCAAGCAAGCGATCCGAAGCTTATTAAATGTGTTTTAAGAACAAATCACATTTTATCCCTCTGTCCTCGGAGAACTGTGAACTCCACCTATATCATATCTAGCGAATCTAGGGAGTAGGGAGGCATGGAGTACATCATGGTAAATGTTATGGCGAAGTAACATGAGTGGTAATGAATTACTAGCTTTTTAATAATTTCCAACAAGAAGTGATCCAAAGTACTGCATGCGGGCGAGGTTTCAAACAGAATAGTCATATACGGGCAACGTTTTAAAATATGCGATATAATTAGACGGAACTGCAACTTTTATTGAAACTGCTCGAAAGAAACAGCTTTGCTGGGAATTTGGACTGTAATTCTCAAAGGTGGCACACATCTGCTGTCTTTCTTTTGATTATTGCAAATTATCTATTTTTACTGGTATTTCTTTCTGTATAACCTCGACCACAATAAAACCTTAACTAAGGATACATTTGCGCTGTACACTTGAACACCAAGTACAATTTTTATTTAATAACATTGTCTGCAAAAAATGCACAGTTTTGTATGCTCTGCACTGCTGCTACTACGCTGGATAAAGGACCTCTGGGCAGATAATTCCATTTGTCCCTGCATCACAGATGGATTTTACATAATGTCAAGATATAAATGCGAATTCAAATAACTTTTCGGGCTCGCGTGGTTCACCATGTGTGATTGAGAAATTTGTCTATGCTTGTGACTTCGAAAATGCCGGACACATGGATTTCCATGATATTTCACTTATATCCATATATATATATATATATATATATGTATGTGGAGGGAGAGTCAGAACGTATGTACTTTGTCCCTCCCCTCTCTTCAAGAAATATTTGGTACGCGCTCTGCTAGCAACACCTTTGCAGTGATTATCGCATCCACATCGAAGTTCTACGTTAGATGGGCTTTCTTTGCATATTTTGTTTGTTTCCCTGTCATTACAGGTAGATTTTGTAGCACCTATAATTATTATGTGTCCTAAATCTTCGCCACATGAAGCGCTGCCTTCAGATGTTAAAAACTAGTGAATGACATGATTCTACGGGATACTAGTAGTTCTGCAGCGATGCCGACATTACGTACATCTAAACTCGGCGTATCCGTTCTTAATTTCTTTGTGTGTCATCGACAGAATAAGAAGGCAGTTCCTCAATCAGAAGGTGACACTCAATTCTCGCGTAATTATTGTTTATAACTTTTGTATAGTTCTGTGTCTACAAGTTACGGTAGCCAGTAAATAATTTTTTTCTTCAAATTTGTGTTGCAGCTGTGTGTTGAAACTGAAGCTTTGTTTTCGTGGTTTATCGTAACCCGAATAATTTGCTGTTATTTCACTTTTCTTTACACAACGTAATTAACAACTTCATGCAACATTTGATAATACCAGCAATAAATTGAACAACGAGGTCCGGCTTACTAAGAAAAAAAAACATTAAGAATGCAGACAACAGTATACACCAAAAACGCAATACACATCAAGATGGGTCATGTGCAATGATACAGGCAATTTGTCGACAATACAATGTACACATTCAAAAAACATTTAGTGCTCGAAACGATAAAATATGTAACGACGTGCTGTTTATTATTACACTAAAATCAAGAAAGCAAACAAAGATACTAGAAAGCACTAAAGGTCAAGAAAAGACAGATCCGGGTCTTGCACCGGTTCATCAGCCACCGTGCCTTCAATGTCCAGCCAGTCTGGGAATGGCGCCACTTTCACAGGATACGGGTCATCCTCGTCTTCGACCTCCGCTGAGCTGTGATTGGCCTGAAGACCACTAGGCCCTGGACGGCAATCCAAACACTCTTCCTCGTCCACTCTCGAACGCTTGAACGGTCCAGGCTCCTGAAGACCGCTAGGCCCTGGACGGCAATCCAAGCATTGTTCTTCGTTCACTCTCGGGCGCTTGGACGATCCAGGCTCGCCATCTGCAAGAAACGGTGAGACACCTCCTCGATCATCCGGATTCTCGTTCGATGACTGCTTGTCCTCATCGTCACAATCATCTCGACCACGCTTCACGCCGACAGCAAGGATGGCGGCGGGTGCAGGAGGCCCACCGTCGTCGCCGTCGCTAGAACTGCTGCTGTCGGAGTCGTCCAGCCAAGCCCACTTTTTCAACAGCTGCTCCAGCAAGACGCGACGGTGAAGGCTTACAGCGGTTTCGCCATCTTCGATTTCACGGAGCTTTTCTGTCGCCTGCAAGAGAAGAGCAGTAACGTTAAGGTATTTGTCGAAACTCATACTGCTACTTACAGCGCTACTTACTCGGTGCGGTCTCGAACGACGTTCTCGGTTGCGTCCGATCGGCAGCAAGGACAGCGGCCTACTGAGTGTCTGCCCGATCTGAGAGAAACAAGCGCTTCCCTTCCCTACTCTCCCTCTCCAATACCTCTTCTGGGAAAGCGTCATTCGAGGGTAGAGAGGTGTTTTCAGGTCAGTGACCTTCAAACCGGGTTGCGTTTCCGTTTACCGGGAAAAAAGGGAAACCAAAAATTTCAAGTGGAAGTGATTGTTTCAAAAAGCAGGCGAACATTTCTTTTTTCCAGAATAGGCGTGCATTATTAGTTATATTCAACGGCATCGAATGTGTTGTGTTAATTTTGCAACACCAGTTGTGGCCTCTTAACTTAAGCCTTCTGCTGTAGTATATTTTTTAAATTTTTTATTATGCACTCCTACCTCCATTCCCACAGCCTGACTGTTGGGGGAGTAAACAAAAATTCCATGGTGAGTATTCTGGCAAGCCATTTTTTTTATTTTGTCCGAAATTTAACCAAAATATTAATTTACTCGCTGTTCATTAAACGCAGCGAAAGAAATACGCACTGCTTATCGGCCTAATGCGCTCTCATTAAGGTTACTTCTGTTCCGACTATCCTACCACCAAAAGCCGTTTGCAAGTGGTGCATGACCCCTTCTTTTCATGATTTGAAGTGGCATGGCGCTTGCCTTCTGAATTCACCTGCGAGTGAAATTTTTACATAGCCTTTCTATTATGGCTCGAGTCGCCACAAAGAACATATTTCTGATTGCCGACGCGAATCCAGTAATTTCATTCATTGGGCGTGGTTGAACACATACGTCAATGAAATACCTTTGTTCAAAACTTGCATTGTGTAGCCTCGCCCGAAAAAAAAAATCACTTGCTGTTGACAAGAGTTACTCTGGGGGTGATGTTATTATGCGGCGATGGAGAACGTCCTTTCTTGGAAACAGATAACGAACACGTGTCTTCCTTGTAGGGACGACGGAATAATGCGTCATCACCTTCACGTTCCGTGGAATGGGGCGTCGCAGTCACGCTACAGACGTTATCATATATTTGTAGAACCTTGCACATTATTTCCACCTGCACATCGTGGTGGCGCCACTACGTGGCATAGCTTGTCTAGGAAGATGCGCCATAGTTCAGCCCGACTGCATACACTCCTCATAGATCAAATGCGTCGGCGCTTGCAATGACCTGTCTAGCAAAACTTTTGCAATCTTCCTCGCAAATAAATATGCATTCTACGTTAGATTGGCTTTTTCAGAATTTTTTTGTTTCCCTGTGATTATTCCTAAATTTTGCAGCGCCCCTGTTTATTCTGTGTACTAAATCTTCCGCACATAACTGACCGTCTTCAGACGTTAAAACTAGTGCATGACTGGCTTTATTGGTACAAGAATACTTGCGGCACCCATACGCAATATTAGTACGCCTAATGTCGGCGTATCTGTTCTTAGATATTTTGTCATCAACCAGATATTGGCAGTTCCTAATCAGCAGGTGACTATTTCCTAGGTATACTTCACTGTGGCACGAAATGCATTCTGTGAAAAGGGGACAGAAGAGAGGGGACAGTGAAGCGCCAAACTGCCAACTGTTTAATGACAGCGTCAGAACATACGGAAAAAAAGTTAACTTCCGCGCGGGCGCAGAGAGCCAAGGTATGACAAGGAACTACACGGTCATGATAACCTTTTTTTTCAAGAAAGCACATCTCTGCAGTATACAATGTGATGGGTGTATCGCTAAGACAATCAGACCCTTTCTTTTTGATAAATACAGCTCGTAACAACTCCCTCGAAGTTTTGTCGCCACTTTTGCCCAGAATCGATACTTGCTTAAAGCGTCGCTCACAAGGACAGGCCTTACAGTGCGCAGTGTTTGTGAGCCACGCTTTGAGCAAGTATCGATTCTGTGCAAAAGTGGCAACAAAACTTCGAGCGAGTTGTTACAATCTTTATTTATCAAAAAGAAAGGGTCTGATTGTGTTAGCGATACACCCATCACATTGTATACTGCAGATATGTGCTTTCTTGAAAAAATGTTATCATGACCATGTTTCCAACCACCTACTCTCTTGATAACAACGCTGTGGAACTCGCCACAACTTACAAGTACCTTGGCATCAATCTTCAGTCAAACTTATCATGGAATAATCATATTAATCTTACCCTTGCCTCTTCTAACCGTACTCTCGGACTTATTAAACATAACTTAAGAAGCCCCAATGCATGTTAAAAACTAGCGTACACAACATTAATCCGTCCTAAACTAGACTACGCGTCTGCCATTTGGGATCCCGAACAAACTTATATCATCAGTAACATCGAAGCCTTGCAAAACCGTGCTGCGCGTTTCATTTGTTCAGATTATTCACGTTACACCAGCGTCACCTCGTTAAATAATAAAGCTGAGTTGGACACCTTAGCACTTCGCCGTAAAATTTCTCGCCTATCACTTCTTCATAAGCTTTATCATCATCCATCACTGCATGATGATTTCTTTCAGTCACCACAAGTTATCTTTCCACGTCGTGACCTTCCATACAAAGTCAAACGCATTAACTGCCAGTCATTCCATTATGTATATTCATTACCGCGCACAATAACTGAGTGGAACGCCTTACCATCAGTCATTGCCATGGAACCTGACTTGACTAAGTTTCAAGATTTATTTCGCTCACGACTTGTCAACTAAATTATTATTATTATCTTGGGACTTTTACAGTGTTTTCGATGTTTGTTGCTGTTTTGCTTTTCGTTGCAGTTGCCTTATGTTCTCCTAATATGTACTAATGTTTTCTCTGAAATAATTGTGACTCATTTTGTATATTACCTTTGTATCACTCTATTATTATTTTTGTTATATTGTCTTGTTCTTTAATATGATGTATAATCTATGACCAGTGCCTGTGACCCCCCCCCCCCCATGTAATACCCTCATAATGAGGGCCTTTGGGGGTATTTTCAATAAATAAATAAATAAATAAATAAATAAATAAATAAATAAATAAATGTAGTTCCATGTCATACCTTGGCTCTCTGCGCACGCGCGGAAGTTCACTTTTTTCTGTATGTTCTGACGCTGTCATTAAACAGTTGGTAGTTTGGCGCTTCACTGTCTCCTCTCTTCTGTCTCCTTTTCACAGAATGCATTTCACGCCACAGTCAAGTACACCTAGGAAATATCAGCCCCAACTTGCCCAAGAAGTTCTTTCCGAGCAGTTGACAACATTGTATCTGACAACGTTCTTTTGTTACTATTCTCCACCTCCTGCTTCCGGGAAAACGTGAGTTGGGGGGACAGAGTGGTGTTTGGGTCAGTGACCTTCAAACCAAATTGCGTTTCAATACACCGGGAAAAAAGGGAAATTGGAAATTCATACGAGTATATCATAAAGAAGGCGAACATTTCTTTTTCGCCAGTCTACGTGTAATAGTATTTGTGTTTGACAGCATATCATCATGATCATCATCAGCCTATATTTTACGTCCACTGCAGGACGAAGGCCTCTCCCTGCGATCTCCAATTACCCCTGTCTCATATCATATCATAGCATATCATACATTGTGGTAATCTTGCGATACTTGTGGCGGCTTCTTGAGCCTTCTGCTGGGGTACTTCTCTTGCCATCCGACCCTGCCTCCATTTCCGTAGCCTGGAAACTTGCATCAAATTGTTGAAGCGAGAAAACAAATAATTACATGGTTAGTTTCGTGACAAGCACTTTTTCTCGTCTTGAATAATTTTTTTTCTTTAGTAGTTTAACCAATATAATAGTTTCCTCCCTGTATGTTACTTACAGCGAAAAAAAAATACGCCCTGTTTAACTAGTTCCCCTTTAAGTTTCTACTGTTACGACTATCCTTCCACCAGAAGCCGTTTGAAGCGGTGCATGGCTCCTGCCTTTGTTGTTTTGAAGTGACATTGCGCTTTCCTTTCGAATTTCAGGGGGTTTTTGCGGCCGATTTCGTGCCCTTCCACGGCTCTGTTGACGGCATACGAACATTCTTAGTCGATACCGTCCTGAACCAGCTGAAGCAGCAACGACCTTGGGAGCTGTGATTGATTAACAAGCGGTATGTGTGGTTACAGCGAGTGACTGGGCGTGGTTTACAGTGCGATCAACGGAGCAAGCATGTTCATTCCTGAACAAGCCGGCCCTGATAGAATACGCCAACTGCTTAATATTCTCAGGGACCTGGCAAAAATCAACAGAAAAATTCCAGAAGGATGTCTTGGACAAGATAAAAGACATTCAGACGAATGATACGGACATAAAGCGACGCCTTTCGGAAGTATAAAAACGTTCAGATCATGTTAAGAATCTATTTGACAACGTGAGCAAATCTGAAACCATGCTAATGAGGTCGCAAGACAAACTAAACAAAATTCCATCCAAAGAACATCAGATGTCAAATGTAGTCGTTGACCATCTGAATAATGAAATGCGGCGTTATAACCTCCTTTTTGAAGGCATCCCTGAACAAACGTCTGAAACGTGAAAGGATACGGAAAAAGGTGTTCCACGTACACTTTGCGTCAAGAAAGCTTGGAATACTATCCGGGGCAATTGAACGCGCTAACAGAAAAGGACAGCGAACAGGGCATCGCGGGCGCCCTATCATTTTGAAACTTCGGAATTTCAAAGAGAAGAATAACATATTAAAAATTGCATTCAAACTTAAAGTACAGTCGCCGCGTGCGGAGTGCATAAGGAAGAAGCTCAGAGACTTCGCTAGAACAGAGAAATAACCTCAGTGCATTAAACTAAACAATGCTATTTACACATTTGATTCCTCGGCAAAACAAATTACGGCACTTCCAAAATGTGACACGCCTGAGAAGGTACAGTGACATAAAAAAACAAGCTCTCATAGTGCATTTTCTACTGTTAGTGCAAGCTTTCGGAGCCTGTTTAACAAGCAAGACGAACTTGCGGTTTTATTTAGTTATATTCAGCTAACTTATTACTCGGCACAGAAACTAGGTCATCTCGCGATATTGACCGTCACGATCTGGCTATATGAAACAGCAATTCTGTATTCAGAAAAGATAGGTTTGTAAGTCGAGGTGGAAGCATCTTAATCACTGCCAAGAAGCATCTACAAGGACGCATTATTGAAACTGAGACATGCCTTGAGATTTTAGGGGTGTCAGTAAAATTATCTCCCTCTGCAACTTTCGCCGTTGGGGCCTGCTATTAGTCGCCAACATCATCCAGCGAATTCAGGTAACCTAAACAGCTCATTGGACTTCGTGCAAAACAAATTCCCAATTGCACCACTAATGCTTGCCAGAGACTTGAATCACCCTGACATTGATTGGCCGTTGTGCACACCCAAAAACGGCGCGAGAAAGCAAGAATGCCAAAATTTTCTTGATGTGCTGGCCGTCTTTAATTTACAAGTTGTCACCACACCCACACGCAGCCTTGCAATCCTTGACCTCCTACACCGCAGTCGAATACCGGTACACATTCAATAACATGGTAATCGAAGTGGTGCTTAATGTAAAATATCTAGGAATTAATTTGATATCTGATATTTGTGAGATCACCATATAGATGAGATGATCAGCAAAGCATCTCGCACACTCGGGTTCATTAGGCGCCACCTACACTCCACTAACACCGATGCAACACTACATTGCACACTACATTAGCATGTTGGAAAATAGCGTATGCATCTATAATATGAAACCCTCATTAATTATACCACATCAACAAACTACAATTGATTCAGAACAAGGCAGCTCGTTTCATTACAAGGAAGTATTCTGGAACATTTAGCGTAACGGACATATAGAGAGCGCTCAAATGACCTTCATCTGTAGATTGCAGGCGTCAGGCGGTGCTCTCTCTTTAAGCGACGCTTTATAGGCTCAGAACTGTAGACGGTGGTGGTGTCACGCTGAAAAGTGGGCTGGTCCTGGTGATTGTGCAGAAAGTGTCCAAGCTGAAAGGCACCTGCCCCTGTGGGCTCGGGGACCTCTATCGTGCCCTAGAAGTACCGTTGTCAAACGTGGGACGGAAAGAGACAAAATCACCAGCCCTTGCCCTGACGAGAAAATGGGGGTAAGCAAACCTTGTCTTCTGATTTTAGCGTGAGGGCTTCCGAAGCCCAGGCGTAACGTCAGCGAAGAGCAGCCGACCCTGAGTTAAGAGCAAAATCAGCGGAACGCCTGCGACAGTGTCGTCTTGCCACAAGCTTCGCATACCCCTACTTTCTCGACAGGGGAAGGGCGGGTGATTTTTTCCCAAAACTTTATCGCATTCACTCATCCTTCGCCACCAGTTGCACCACACCAGCTTATCGCGTTTTGCTTTGACGAGAACATTCTTTAAAGCTCAGCCTATATACGCGCGAACACTTTTTTTTTTACTCGCAACTGTATGGTACTATTAGGCCTGGAATGAGCTCTCAGAAGATGTTGCATGTCTTACCAATCATGGTACATTTGTTAGCCACTTAAAGAGCACATTTTTATAAAAGTTATTGATTTTGTTTGCTACTTCTAATACTTCCAGATTCCATTCACTTGGGTGATGTTTATTTTTTTTCCTGCAGTTTTAAATCGCATATACCTTCTTGGGTGCAATGTACTTAGTGCCGAGTACCAGCAAACTACAGGGCCTGTTCTACGTTATTTGGTCATTGTTATTCTCACTCCGTTGTTACTTGACCATTAGAGCATTAAATCAGTTCACCACAAGTCGGTCAATACACCCTCACCTGGCCGTAGGAATCCTGCGTTGTGACCCCTACTAACCTCTGATTTGAACGAACTCTGCGCCATCACATTCTTTGCATGCGTGGTATTCTTTGTGTTTGCAGGCAGGCGTTTTTTATACAAAGGCTATGAGTTTGTGAAAAAATAACATTAAATTAATATAAATGAAAGATTTTATGACAAGGTTAAGTAATAATAATCAAGATAATTTCCAAACGAATGCTGCGGACATATGTATATCACATCATTAACTTGCCCTTTAATACGTGTCATACAGCCATTACGAAATGCATGTACACACACACACACACACATATATATATATATATATATATATATATATATATATATATATAATGCATAGAACAGAAGAACGTCGTAAAAAAGAAGAAAATACAATAACACGACTTTACTGACGTTTCGGCCGCACAGTCCAATATCAAAATACAAATAGAGACTTAGGTAAGAATGACAGCTAGAAATGCAGGTGCACACCTCTTGACCTCAAAAGAAACCAAACATGATAGGTGTAAAAGTATATGTGACATAATAAGGGGGCACGAAACTTGGAAGGTGTTAGCAGATTAAACGGGTAAAAAGGAAAGTTTACCAGCACTTTCATTGATTCCACAAGTAACTGCTTTAAATTTATGAATTAGATAGGATTCTTGAAGCTATCTTTCGTGGTGGTGTAGCGCCCACCGACGCTGCTAAGCGGGGACGCTTAGGTCGGCGCTCTTGGCCAGCGCTTTGGGGCAGGCTGCGTATGACGACGACAATAAAGTTGGGCGGCGCGTGCTAACGGCGCAAGCACGGCACGCGCCAGTCGGTTCTAAAAGCCTGCCGAGCTGGTCTCCTTGTTCTGGCACTCCGCTGCGACCCCTCGGTTCCCGACAGTGGGAATGAAAACCGGATTGAGGGATAGTTGCGGTGATTTTATAAAATCAGTGGCCCGGAATGCGCACATGTTTTGATAGCGGTAGATGAGGGAGAGAAGCAGCGTGGCACTTATGGTTGTTAAAGCGATACCGGAACGGCGTTTCAGTTTGTCCAACGTACCTCTTTAGATTTTACCCGTATGATTCACAATCATTATCGGCACGCTTTTAAGGACTCTCTAAATACGGAACGACAATTGTGCGCCAGTGGTGACTTCAGCACGCGCGAAATTGCCGAGTTAAAAGCATATAAATTTAAAAAGCCAAGTGAGATTCACGAAAAAAAATTGTAAAGAGTTGCTCCGTGGTGGCGTGGACCGCTCGCGGTTTCCAAGGCAGGTAATAAGGCGATTCCAATAAAATGCTTGCCTAGACTATAGCACAGCTTGCCGCCTCTCTCTTACATGGTTAACCTCTCCCATGTGAGCCTAACTGGGGATGAACATCGCATTTTATCCAGGGGCCTAACCATTTGTACTGCAACTGGCAGATATGACGACTTCCAATTGGCTAAAGATTAGGGAAAACTTTTCACGCAACATCCGCCTACGGGAATATTTCCAATACCGCCCATCCACTTCTGACACGCCACCAGTTATGCCTTCTAGCAACCGTTGGACCCCTTCGGCAGAGCGTGATAAATGTCTAGACATGTATATTGCCGCCGTCCAACGTGACGTCCCTAAAGCTTATGAAAACCAAAATTAATTTAAGCCAAATATTTCATTAGAAGAAAGGAAAGCTATCACGTCTTTGGCCAAACGAGTGATATTGTGATAAAACCAGCCGACATAGGTGGTGCCGTGGTAATCATGAGCAAAACGGACTATGTAGGCGAAGCCACAACTAAATAATCAGACTTTCTATAAGCGTCTAGACGGTGATCCTACCACAAATTTTAAAGCAATAGTCCAAGATCCCATTAAACGTCTCGTACAAGTGAAGCAATTAAGTGATAACGCAGTAGGTTCACTCGTCCCACTCAGTCCCATCCCAGGCAGGTTCTACTTGCTGCCTAAAATACACAAAGAAAACTATTCCGGACGCCCTATTGTTTCGGGCATTGGCACTGTCACGGAGCAACTTTCGCGCTACATTGATGTAATAATCAGCAGCCTTCGATGTACCTTCTCATCTTAAAGATACGAACCATTTTTTTGTTGGACATCGACGACCTCCTTATACCAGAGAATTCCCTGCTCGTTACATTAGATGTGGTTTCACTCTATACAAACATCCCCCATGATGATGGCATTCAGGCAGTTGTTCATGCCTATGACAGATCGTCTGATCATCAAAAAATCATTGGTGGTGACACACTGTCTACATTATTGAACCTAATTTTACAGCTCAATAATTTTGAATTTGATGGCTCGCACTACCTTAAGATAAGCGGCACATCAACGGGCACTCGCATTGGACCTAATTATGCTAGCATTTTTATGTCTATTCTGGAGAATGATTTTCTTGGCAAGCGCAACTAAAATATCTTTATTATAAGCGGTTTATAGATGACATTTTTCTGATCTGGCCTCATGGTGAAAATGAACTGTTATGGTTTATAGCTGATTTCAATACCGCCCAACCATCCATTTCATTTTCGCATGAATACTCTCCAGTGTTTTACGTGAGAACTTTTAAAGTGGAGATAACGATGCCTGTCCGTTGATTTTCTATAAAGTTTAGTGGTTAGTTTGTTGTTAGATAGGGAAACTGTAACGTCCAGGAAGTTGATCGTAGAATACCAGTGTACCATATAATCAGGCGCTCCGCTTTAATTTGCTCGGAACACTCAGACTTTTTTGAAAACTGTGAACAATTTCACGAAGCTTTAATCTAGCAGGAATACCCACGTCATATTGGGGATGGTGCCGTTAAAAGGGCCGATGCGCTGTATCAGAAGCATTTCTTCCGCGCAAAAAAGCAATCGTCCATTTAGACACAAAGTAACCTCGTTCTAACCCTCTCAGCATCGGTTCTAAATGTCTCGTCAGTCCTTAAAAAAACATTTCAATATACTAGCACAGAGTCATCACCGTAAAGTGATCTTTCCAGAACCCCCACGGGTAGCCTTCAGGCTGTCTAGTAATCTTCATGACATATTAACGCCATCTAAAACGAGGATACCTGAGACAGCGGGTTGCCAACCTTGCAAGAAAACACGGTGCAAAGTTTGTGCACACATGATGACATCATGTATTGCCAAAAGCACTGCCTCCGATGTCCACATGAAAATTAAAGGTAATTTTACGTGTCACACTAACAATTGTATATATTTGCTCGAATGTTCTATTGGCAAATTACAGTAGGTTGCACAAACTGAAACGCCGTACCGGTATAAGTGCCACTCTACTACTCTCCCTCATCTTCCGCTATCAAAACACGTGGGCATTCGGGCCACTGATTTGATAAAATAACCGCAACAATCCTTCAATCTGGTTTTCATTCCCACCACGAAAGAGCTTCGAGAATCCTATCTAATCCATAAATTTAAAGCGGTTACTTGTGAAAGTGCTGGTAAACTTTCCTTTTTACCCGTTTAGTGAGCTAACACCTTACAAGTTTCGTGGCCCCTTATTATTTCACATATACTTTTATACCTATCATTTTTGGTTTCTTTTGAGGTGAAAAGGTCTGCACCTGCATTTCCCTAGCTGTGATTCTTCCCTACTTTTCTATTTCTGTCTTGACATTTCACTGTGCGGCTGAAACGTCAGTAAAGTCGTGTTATTGTATTATATTGACCCTTTTTGCGGAGCAGTTTGCTGCAGAGGAACGAGATGGCGCTTTCGGCCATGCGCCATACGTTGCCTCAGCGAATGCGCACGAATACGAAACCATTACTGCTTCTACCCTGCTACTGTGCGATCAGCTGTCGAAAATGCAACTTGGTGTGCGCTAATGCACTGCGCCCAATTCATACTGCAAAATGTGTAACGATAAAGGAAAGGCGTGTGCGGTAGTTCGCTGCAAAAATAGTGATTCACATATTAATGAATGGAATCAACTTGTGTCGCCGCTGCTACATAAGGGCTGCCTGTGTTGCCGCCCTTCGCGATGCACGGATTTCCTCAAGGATTAAAAAAATATAATTCATCCGCCTGCGCTGTATAGCTAACCTTTAAAGAAATTACTTCAACTCCGGAACATCGGCACTTGCGAGTGAGTACCGCTCGTTACAAAATGAAGTAGTGCCACTTACTGGCATAGTAAGTTTCCCGCACGTTATCTACACACATCCATCCTTACTCGCACGAGAACTTACTCCCACCCCATCGCCAACGTGTGAGTGAATAGGCGCACACTTGAATCAATGTGCCGAAGCATGAGAGGCGGCGACCACACCGACAAGACACGAATGTTGGAAGCTGAATGTTTCGTGACGGTCCACAGAGCAAGCGAGGGACTAGTGATAATGCGCCTTTGCTACGACCTACCGCAAAGTACAGAACATTTAAATTCCAAACTTCGTGCGCAGCAAGAACAAATTTATCGCAGCAGAGCACACCCGCGAGTGATTACGCTGAAAATAAACAATCCGATAGTGGGCCGCACCGAGGAACCTTACTAAGTCAGAAATATGACAAGCCACTGGTTCAAAATGTTTGCCAAATAAAGAACGCAAAACAGTCTGATCCCGATTTAATTCATAAGTGGAAAGTTGGACAGCTTGGAATACATTTCTAGGCACGCTTTTAGTACAAGCACCGCATACGCTGCTCGCGCCGATTGGACAGGACGTAATGAGCTCTGAAAGCACTTACATGTCCTCTAAAGCTGTGGCCAAAGCTTCGTGTCGTCCACTCAGTCACCGTCGACGATATGCTTCGAATAGGAGGTTTGCTGCGTCGCACCGGCGTTATGCACTTGCATTGTAAACGCGGAGGCAACGGAGGCGGCTGAGGCAAGCAATGGACGCGTCACCACGTGATCAGACATGCCAGCGCCGACGGGAGCGCCGCGAAAAGGGTCAATATATATATGTACATGCATTTATATGCATGCACGTATGTACATGCATATATATATATATATATATATATATATATATATATAAATGTACATCCATTTCGTAACGGCTGTATAACATATTATATCGCATATTTCGGGAGTGATATACATACTTCCGCAGCTTTCATTCGAAATTATCTTCATGTTTATTACTTAACCTTGTAATAAAATCTTTCATTTTTGTTATATTTGGTTTCATACACGCATAGACTTTGTATAAAAAATGCCTGCCTGCAAACACAAAGAATGTAATGGGTCACGGTTCGTTCAACTCAGAGGTTAGTGGGGGTCACGGTGCTGGAGTCCTACGGCCAGGTGAGGGTGTATAGACCGTCTTTGTGGTCAAATGCTCTACTCGCAGCAGTGACCCCTGGCATGCCTTTTGTTAATATATTTTCATAATGACACTCTATGTACGCGCAACTTTGTATCCCTTCATAGCACTACTGTGTATGCCCGTCGTTTTTGATGAGCTTCACAAGAGTCATTAGACATGTTGACATTCATGACGACACTAAACCTGTGCGCGCCTGTGGTCATAGGCTACCCACGATTTACTAGCTCGTTTTCACAGCCTTGTTGTATTCACTTTTTCATTTTCTTTTTTTAATAATGCCACTCTGTGCACGCGCAAGTTTCCATTGATGTGTTTGTGGTAGTCCTTTCCTTAATTTGTACTTTTTCTTGTCTTGTTCGCTCTCTTACGGCGAAAATGTATAAATTGAGCTCTGTGTGCTTGTTATCGCACTTTTGATGAAGGCCGGAGCCCAGCCGAAACGTCAGTGAAGTCCTGTTATGTGTATTCCAACGTGCTTTGATTTCTTGAATATATACATATATAAAATGTCTGTGGAGAGAGAGAAAGTCAGATCGTATGTACTTGCCCCCCCCCCCCCTCTTCAAGAAATAGTGGGTACGCCGCTCCTAGCAAAACCTTTGCACTGATTATCGTATACACATCAAAATGCTACGTTAAAACGGCTTTCCTTGCAATTTTTTTGTTTCCCTGTCATTACACATAGATTTTGTAGCGCATCTATTTCTTTTGTGTCCTACATTTTCGCCCCATGACGCGCCGCATTCAGATATTAAAAACTAGTGAATGACCGGATTCTACTGGATAATAGTAGCTCTGCATTGACGCAGGACATGTGTATATCCAATTTCGGCGTATCTGTTATTAATTTTCTTGTGTGTCATCAACAGAATAAGGCAATTCCTTAATCAGAGGGTGACACTCACTTCTAGCGTAATTATTGCCTTTAACTTTTGTATAGTTCTCTGTCTACAAGTTACGGTAGCCAATAAATTTATTTTTTCAAATGTTGTGTTGCAACAGTGTGTTAAAACGTGAGCTTTGTTTTCAGTGAGTGTCGTAACCCGAATAATTTGCTTTTATTTCACTTTTCTTTGCACGCACCAATGAAAAACTTCATGTAACATTTGATACTAACAGCAATAAATTGAACAACGAGGTTCGGCTTGGTAAGAAACAAAAAGAAGCATAACAGACAATGTACACCAAAACGCAATACACGTCAAGAAGGGCCGTGTGCAATAATACAAACAATTTATCAACAATATCATATACACATTCACAAAACAGTTCATGTCGGCAACGATATCATATGTAACGAAGCGCTGTTTACTATTACACTAAAATCAAGAAAGCAAACAAAGATATATACTACAAACCACTATAGGTCAAGAAAAGACAGATCCGGGTCTTGCACCGGTTCATCAGCCACCGTGCCTGCAAAGTCCAGCCAGTCTAGGAATGGCGCGACTTTCACAGGATACGGGTCATCCTGGTCTTCGACCTCCGCTGGGATGTGACTGGACTGAAGACCGCTAGGCCCTGGACGGCAATCCAGGCACTGTTCTTCGTCCACTCTCGGGCACTTGGACGGTCCAGGTTCTGCATCTCCAAAAGCGGGCGAGGCACCTCCTTGATCTGCCGCATTCTCGTTCGATGACTGCTTGACCTCATTGTCGCCAACATCTCGATCACGCTTCACGCCAGCGATGGCGGGAGCAGGTGGCCCACCGTCGTCGTCGTCGCTAGAACTGCTACTGCTCTCGGAGTCGTCCAGCCATGCCCACTTTTTCAACAGCTGCTCCAGCAAGACGCGACGGTGAAGGCTTACGGCCTTGTCGCCGTCTTCGATCTCCTGGATCTTCTCTATCGCCTGCAAGAGAAGAGCGGTGACGTTTAGGCAATTGCTGAAACTCATGCTGGTACTTACTCGGTGCGGTCTCGAACAAAGTTCTCGGCGACGGCCGATCGGCAGCGAAGTCAGCGGCCAACTGAGTGTCCGACGAAGCTCATAGAGGCGAACGCTTCCCTTCCATTGTTTCCCTCTCCACCTCCTGCTTCTGGGAAAGTGTCATTCGTTGGCAGGGGTGTTCGGGTCAGTGACCTTCAAACCGATTGGCATCTCCATAAAACGAATTTTTTTTTT